>NW_027183164.1:0-56756 GCF_041146395.1 Eulemur rufifrons | reverse complement strand
CTGCAAGGATGCATTTAGACTGAAAATAAAAGGGTGGAAATCAATATTCCAAGCAAATGGAACCCAAAAGAAAGCTGGCATGGCAGTTCTAATCTCCGATAACGTAGTTTTTAAATCAACAAAAGTAAAGAAAGACAAAGATGGTTACTATATACTGGTGAAGGGTACAATTCAACAAGAAGACATAACTATACTTAACATATATGCACCCGATCTAGGTGCACCCAGATTCATAAAGCAAACCCTACTTGATCTGAACCAAATGATAGATAACAACACTTTAGTAGCCAGAGATTTTAACACGCCACTGACAGTTCAAGACAGATCCTCCAAACAAAAAATAAACAAAGAAATATTGGACGTAAATAGAATGCTAGAACAAATGGGCCTGACTGACATCTACAGGACATTCTACCCAAATACCACTGAATATAAGTTCTTCTCATCAGCTCATGGGACATTCTCCAAGATTGACCATATCTTAGGACATAAAGAATGTCTTAAAAAATTTAAAAATATAGAAATAATACCATGCAGCTTCTCGGATCACAGTGGAATAAAAGTAACAATGAACCCTAACAGAAATCCTCATTTCTACTCAAAGTCATGGAAGCTAAATAACCTTCTCCTGAACAATCATTTTATAAATGAAGAAATCAAGTCAGAAATCAAAAGATTCTTTGAATTAAACGACAAAGGAGATACAACTTATCAAAATCTGTGGGACACAGCTAAAGCAGTCCTGAGAGGAAAATTTATTTCCATAAATGCCTATACCAAAAAGACAGAAAACTTACAAATAGACAATCTAATGAATAGACTCAAAGAGCTGGAGAAGAAAGAAGAGACCAAACCCAAACCCAGCAGAAGGAAATTATTAAGATTAAATCAGAACTAAATGAAAAGGACCATAAGGGAGCATAAGGGAGATTAAACCAAACCATAACGGAGATTAATAAAACCAAAAGTTGGTTCTTTGAAAAAGTGAACAAAATTGACACACTTCTGGCTAAACTAACCAAGAGCAGAAAAGAAAAATCTCTTATAACCTCGATCAGGAACACGAAAGGAGTAATCACGACTGATGCCACAGAGATACATGATATCATCTATGAATTCTACAAAAATCTTTATGCACACAAATTAGAAAACCTGGAGGAAATGGACAAATTCTTATAAACACACAGCCTTCCCAGGCTCAACCAGGAAGAAATAGAATTCCTGAATAGACCGATATCTAGATCTGAAATTGAAACAGCAATAAAAAACCTTCCCAAAAAGAAAAGCCCTGGACCAGATGGGTTCACACCTGAATTCTACCACACCTACAAAGAAGAACTGGTGCCCATCGTACATAAACTATTCTCCAATATAGAGAAGGATGGGATTCTCCCCAACACTTTTTACCAAGCCAACATAATCCTGATACCAAATCCAGGAAAGGATGCAACTAAAACAGAGAACTATAGACCAATTTCTCTTATGAATATAGATGCAAAAATTCTCAATAAAATTCTAACAAATCGAATCCAAGTGCTTATCAAAAAAATAATCCATCACGACCAAGTGGGCTTCATCCCAGAGATGCAGGGATGGTTTGACATATGGGAATGTAATTCATCACATAAATAGAAGCAAAAATAAAGATCAGATGATCCTCTCAATAGATGCAGAGAAAGCATTTGACAAAATTCAACACCCTTTTATGATAAGAACACTTAACAAAATAGGCATAGATGGGGCCTATATAAAAATGATACAAGCCATATACGACAAACCCTCAGCCAACATCATACTGAATGGGGAAAAACTGAAAGCATTCCCACTTCAAACTGGAACCAGACAAGGCTTACCACTGTCCCCATTACTTTTCTACATAGTATTGGAAGTCCTTGCAAGAGCTATCAGGCAAGAGAGCAGAATCAAGGGAGTTGAAATAGGGACAGAAGAGATCAAACTCTCACTCTTTGCTGATGATATGATGCTATATCTATAAAACCCCAAGGTTTCAACCAAGAGACTCCTGGAATTGATCAATGAATTCAGTAAAGTCTCAGGATACAAAATCAATACACACAAATCAGAGGCATTCATATATGCCAATAACAGTCAAATGGAAAACCAAATTAAGGACTCAATACCCTTCAAAATAGCAACAAAGAAAATAAAATACCTAGGAATTTATTTAACTAAGGAGGTAAAGGACCTCTATAGGGAGAACTATGAAACACTGAGGAAGGAAATTGCAGAACATGTAAATAGGTGGAAAACCATACCATGCTCATGGATCGGTAGAATCAACATTGTTAAAATGTCTATACTGCCCAAAGTTATCTACAGATTCAATGCAATCCTTATTAAATTACCAACATCTTTTTTCACAGACATAGAAAAAATAATTTTACGCTTTGTATGGAACCAGGGAAGACCCCGTTTAGCAAAAGCAATCTTAAACAACAAAAACAAAATGGGAAGTATTAATTTGCCAGACTTCAAACTATACTACAAGGCTGTGGTTCTTAAAACAGCCTGGTACTGGCACAAGTGCAGGGACACAGACCAGTGGAACAGAACAGAAAACCCCAATATAAAACCATCCTCATATAGCCATCTAATCTTTGACAAAGCAGACAAAAACATACTCTGGGGAAAAGATTCCTTATTTAATAAATGGTGCTGGGAAAACTGGATATCCACATGTAGAAGACTAAAACAGGACACATAACTCTCACCCCTCACAAAAATCAAATCACAGTGGTTAACAGACTTAAACCTAAGGTCAGAAACTATTAGAATTCTAGAAGAAAATGTAGGAAAGACTCTTACAGACATTGGCCTAGGCAAAGAATTTATGAAGAAGACCCCTAAAGCAATCACAGCAACAACAAAAATAAATAAATGGGACCTGATCAAATTAAAAAGCTTCTGCACAGCCAAAGAAACAGTCACGAGAGTAAATGGACAACCTACAGAATGGGAAAAAATTTTCGCATACTACACATCAGATAAAGGACTGATAACAAGAATCTATTTAGAACTCAGGAAAATCAGTAAGAAAAAATCAAACAACCCTATCAAAAAGTGGGCAAAGGACATAAATAGAAATTTTTCAAAAGAAGATATAAAAATGGCTAACAAACATATGAAAAAGTGTTCAACATCTCTAATCATCAGGGAAATGCAAATCAAAACCACAATGAGATATCACTTAACTCCAGTGGGAATGGCCTTTATCAAAAAGTCCCAAAACTATACATGTTGGTGTGGGTGTGGGGAGATAGGTACATTCATACACTGCTGGTGGGACTGTAAACTAGTGCAGCCCCTGTGGAAAGCAATGTGGAGATACCTTAAACAGATTCAAGTAGACCTACCATTCGATCCAGCAATTCCATTATTGGACATCTACCCAGAAGAACAAAAGTCATTCTATAAAAAAGACACCTGCACCTGAATGATTATAGCAGCACAATTCACAATCACAAAGATGTGGAAACAACCCAAATGCCCATCAATTCATGAATGGATTAGCAAAATGTGGTATATGTATACCATGGAATATTACTCAGCTATTAGAAATAATGGCGATATGGCATCTCTTTGGTTCTCCTGGAGAGAGCTGGATCCCATTCTATTAAGTGAAGTATCCCAAGAATGGAAAAATAAGCACCACATGTACTCACCAGCAAATTGGTTTCCCTGAGTGCACATTTGGGAACAACACCAATTGGGTATCGGACAGAGGTTGGGGCCGGGTGGAAGGGATGGGTGTATACCTACTTGATGAATGTGATGTGCACTGCCTGGGGAATGGACACCCTTCAAGTTCGTTTTTTTTTTTTTGTTTTTTTTTGAGACAGAGTCTCACTCTGTTGCCCAGGTTAGAGTGAGTGCCGTGGCATCAGCCTAGCTCACAGCAACCTCAGACTCCTGAGCTCAAGCAATCCTCCTGTCTCAGCCTCCCGAGTAGCTGGGACTACAGGCATGCGCCACCATGCCCGGCTAATTTTTTTCTATATATATTTTTAGCTGTCCATATAATTTCTTTCAATTTTTAGTAGAGATGGGGTCTCGCTCTTGCTCAGGCTGGTCTCGAACTCCTGAGCTCAAACGATCCGCCCACCTCGGCCTCCCAGAGTGCTAGGATTACAGGCGTGAGCCACCGCGCCCGGCCACCCTTCAAGTTCTAACTGGGGGGGATGGGGTGGGGGAGAGAAGGGGTGCACACCTACATGATGAATGTGATGTGCACTGACTAGGGAATGGACAAAATTGAAGCTCAGAATCGGGGGAAAGGGGAGGCATGGGGAATGTATATAGCCTGATCTTTTGTACCCCCATAATGAGCTAACAAACAAACAAACAAACAAAAAAGAATCGTTTGATTCATCAGCTGGGAATACACCATGGTTCTTTAAAGACCTCTATGCGTGGGCCCAGGTAACTGGCTAGTTCCAAGAAGTATGCCACAGAGCTTTTGAAATAACCACTACGTTGAGAATTATTTGCTAGTTTTTGCACCACCTTTCACCATAATTGTGATAAGGTTCGTCCGTGCCTCCTTCAACCCAAGATGGCTGGGGCGGACAAAACTATGCTGAGGCCTAGTTCACTTGGTGTTGCCGATAGTTGGTACTGGAGCCTGGCAAGAAGCCATGCTATTAAGAGTCATTCCACCATCCTTTCTCCATCATTTTAAAAGGCAGAACACCTTTTTCCAGTTATCATAAGAATGAGTTGCTGGAGGGGACGTTTTTGAGTGGGGTCGGGTGGTGCGTTGAGGGGAAGGCTCTCTGTCTGTCTGGTGGTTTGTCTTTATTATGCCCAAAGAGGAGAGGTGGGCATGTGTGTGGCAGGTGAAAAGTACGGATCCTGTTTCAGTCTTAGACTGAAACAGGATCCGCACTTTTCAGCCAGTTCCTTTACGAATCCTTTGATTCATCAGCTGGGAATCCACCATGGCTGTCGAGACCCCTCTATGTGTGGGCCCAGGTAACTGGCTAGTTCCAAGATGTATGCCGTAGAGCTTTTGAAATAACCACTACGTTGAGAATTGTTTGCCAGTTTTTGCAGCACCTTTGACCATAATTGTGATAAGGTTCATCTGTGCCTCCTTAAACCCAAGCAGGCTGCCACGGACAAAACTATGCTGAGGCCTAGCTCCCTTGGTGTACCGATACATTTTACTGGAGCCTGGCAAGAAGCCATTTTTTTTAAGTACAATTCCACCGTCTTTTCTCCATTATTTTAAAAGGCAGTGCACCTTTAGCCAGTTAGCATAAAGATGAGTCACTGGAGCGGCTTTTTGTGGGGGGTTGGGTGTGTGTGGGAGGGCAGGCCCTCTGTCAGTCCGGTGGTTTGTTTTTATTATTCCCAGAGAGGAGAAGCGGGCATGTATGTGGCAGGTGAAAACTTTGGATCCTGTTTCAGTCTGAAACAGTATCTCCGCTTTTGAGCCTGTTCCTTTTGGAATCCTTTAATTCATCAGTTGGGAATCCACCATGGTTCTCTAGACCTCCCTGAGCGTGGGCCCAGGTAACTGGCTAGTTCCAAGAAGTATGCCGCAGAGCTTTGGAAATAACCACTACATTGAGTATTATTTGCCAGTTTTTGCAGCAACTTTCACAATGATTGTGAAAAGGTTAGGCAGTGCATCCTGAAACCCAAGCTGGCTTCCACAGAAAAAACTACGGTTAGGCCAATCTCCCTTGGAGTTGCCGATAATTGGTACTGGTCCGTGGCAAGAAGCCATTCCTTTAAGTATCATTCCACCTTCCTTTCACAACTATTTTAAAAGGCAGAGCACCTATTGCCATTTAGCTTAAGGATGAGTCGCTGGAGGAAACGTTTTTGTGTGGGGTGGGAGAGGTAGAGCCAGGCCCTCTGTCAGTCCAGTGGTTTGTTTTTATTATCCCCGGAGAGGAGAAGTGGACATGTGTGTGGCAAGTGAAAAGTGTGGATCCTGTTTCAGTCTTAGACTGATACAGGATCGGCACTTTTCATCCTGTTCCTTTAAGAATCCTTTGCTTCATCAGCTGGGAATCCACCATAGTTCTCTACACCCCACTATGTGTGGGCCCACTTAACAGGCTAGTTCAAAGAAGTATGCCACAGAGCACTACCATGGAAATTATTTGCCAGCTTTTCCAGCACTTTTACCATAATTTTGATAAGGTTCATTTGTGCTTCCTTAAACCCTAGATGGCTTCCATGGACAAACCTATACTGAGGGTTCTCTCGCTTGGTGTTGCCAATACTTGGTACGGGAGTCTGACAAGAATCCAGTCTTTTAATTATCATTGCACCATCCTTTCTCCCTTATATTAAAAGGTGAGCAACTTTCGGCAGTTAGCATAAGGATGAGTCAATGGAGGGGATGGTTTTGGGTGGGATCGGGGTGGTTTGGGGGACAGTCCCTCTGTCAGTCTGGTTGTTTGTGTTTATTATGCCCAGACAGGAAAGTGGATATATTTGTGGCAGGTGAAATGTGCGGATCCTGTTTCAGTTAGACTGAAACAGTATCCGCACTTTTCAGCTGGTTCCATTAAAAATCCTTTGATTCATCAGCTGGGAATCCACCATGGTTCCTTAGAACCCTCCATGCATGGGCCCATGAACTGGCCTGTACCAAGATGTATGCTGCACAGCTTTTGAGATAAACACTACGTGTAGAATTATTTGCCAGTTTCTGCAGCACATATCACCATAATTGTGATAAGGATCGGCTGTGCCTCCTTAAACACAAGATGGCTGCCACGGAGAAAACTATGCTGAGGCCTAGGTCACTTGGATTTCACGACACTTGTTACTGGAGGCTGGAAGGAGGCCATTCTTTTAAGTATCATTCCACCATACTTTCCCCATTATTTTAAAATGCACGGAAACCTTTGCAAGTTAGCATAATAATTAGTAGCTGGAGGGGACATTTTTATTTGTGGGGTCGGTGTGGGTGGGGGGCGCAGGCCCTCTGTCAGTTCGCTGGATTGTTTTTATTTTCCCCAGACCGGAGAAGTGGGCATGTGTGTGGCAGGTGAAAAGTTCGGATCCCGTTTCTGTCTTAGACTGAAACAGAAACCGCACTTTTCACCCCGTTCCATTAAGAATCCCTTGCTTCATCAGCTGGGAATCCACCATGGGCCTCTAGACTGCTCTATGCGTGGGCCCAGTTAACTGGCTAGTTCAAAGAATTATGCCGCAGAGCTTTTCAAGTAACCACTACCATGAGAATTACTTGACCGCTTTTGCAGCACCTTTCACCATAATTGTGATAAGGTTCATCTGTGCCTCCTTAAACCCAAGATGGCTGCCAGGGACAAACGTGTGCTGAGGCCTAGGTGACTTGCTGTTGCGAATACTTGGTATGGGAGTCTGGCAATAAGCCAGTCTTTTAGGTATAATTCCACCATTCTATCTCCATTATTTTAAAAGGCAGAGGACGTATTGCCAGATAGCATAAGGATCAGTCGCTGGAGGGCACGATTTTGTGTGGGATGGTGGGGGGCGGGGGCAGGCCATCTGTCAATCCGATGGGTTGTTTTTGTTATCCCTAGAGAGGAGAAGTGGGCATGTGTGTTGCAGGCAAAAAGTCAGAATCCTGTTTCAGTCAGGATCTGCACTTTTCAGCCTGTTCCTTTAAGAATCCTTAGATTCATCACCTTGGAATCCACCATGGTTCTCTAGACCCCTCTATGCGTGGGCCCAGGTAACTGGCTTCTTCCAAGAAGTATGCCACAGAGCTTTTGAATTAAACAGTACGTTGAGAATTATTTGCCAGGTTTTCAGCACGTTTCACCATAATTATGATAAAGTTTGTATGTGCCTCCTTAAACCCAACATGGCTGCCACGGGCATAACTATGCTGAGGCGTAGCTGACTTGGTGTTGCCTATTTGTGTTAGTGGAGACTGACAAGAAGCCATTCTTCTAAGTATCACTCCACCGTCCTTTCTCCATTGTTTAAAAATGCAGGGAAATTTTGCAAGTTAGCATAATAATTAGTAGCTGGAGGGGAATTTTTTTGGGGGGGATCTGCATGGGTGGAAGGGGGGCAGGCCCTTTGTCAGTTCGCTGGTTTGTTTTTATTATCCCCAGAGAGGAAAAGTGGGCATGTGTGTGGCAGGTGAAAAGTGTGCGTCCTGTTTCAGTCTTAGACAGACACAGGATCTGCACTTTTCACCCCGTTCCATTAAGAATCCTTTGCTTCATCAGCTGGGAATCCACCATGGTTCTCTAGACCCCTCTTTTAGTGCACACAGAAAACTGCCTGGTTCCAAGAAGTTTTCCTCAGAGCTTTTGAAATAACCACTACTATGGAAATTATTTGCCAGCTTTTCCAGCACTTTTACCATAATTTTGATAAGGTTCATCTGTGCTTCCTAAAACCCTAGATGGCAGCCACGGACAAACCTATGCTGACACCTAGGTCACTTCCTGTTGCCAATAATTGGTATGGGAGTCTGGCAAAAGGCCAGTATTTTAAGTATAATTCCACCATCCTATCTTCATTATTTTAAAACGCAGAGGACCTTTCGCCAGATAGCATAAGGATGAGTCGCTGGAGGGGACCTTTTTGTGTACAGTGTTGGGGGGCGGGGGAGGACATCTGTCAATCCGATTGATTGTTTTTATTATCCCTAGAGAGGAGAAGTGGGCATGTGTGTTGCAGGCAAAAAGTGCATATAGTGTTTCAGTCTCAGACTGAAACAGGATCCGCACTTTTCAGCCTGTTCCTTTAAGAATCCTTTGATTCATCACCTGGGAATCCATCATGGTTCTCTAGACCCCTCTATGCGTGGGCCCAGAAAACTGCCGGGTTCCAAGAAGTATTCCACAGAGCTTTTGAAAAAACCACTACGTTGAGAATTATTTGCCAGGTTTTGCAGCACCTTTCATCATAATTGTCATAAGGTTCGTCTCGAGATGGCTGCCATGGACAAAACTATGCTGAGGCTGAGCTCACTTTGTGTGGCCGATCCTTGGTACTGGAGACTGGAAAGAATACATTCTTTTAAGTATCATTTCACCATCCTTCTCCACTATTTTAAAAGTCAGAGCACCTTTTGGCAGTTAGAATAACAAGGAGTCGCTGGACGGGAAGTTTTTATGTGGGGTCTGGGGGCTGGTGCGGCAAGCCCTCCGCCAGTTCTGTGGTTTCTTTTTATTATCCCCAGAGAGGAGAAGTGGGCATGTGTTTGGCAGGTGAAAAGTGCAGATCCTGTTTCAGAGTATGAAACAGGATCCGCATGTTCATCCTGTTCCTTTAAGAATCCGTTGCTTCATCAGCTGGGAATCCACCATAGTTCTCTACACCGCACTATGCGTGGGCCCAGTTAACTGGCTAGTTCAAAGAAGTATGCCGCAGAGCTTTTGAAATAACCACTACCATGAGAATTATTTAACAGCTTTCGCAGCACCTTTTATTATAATTGTTATAAGGTTCATCTGTGTCTCCTTAAACCCAAGATGGCTGCCATGGACAAACCTATGCTGAGGCCTACGTCACTTGCTGTTGCCAATACTTGGTATGGGAATCTGGCAATAAGCCAGTCTTTTAGGTATAATTCTACCATCCTATCTCCAGTTTTTTAAAAGGCTTATGACCTTTCACCAGATAGCATAAGGACGAGTCGCTGGAGCAGACTATTTTGTGTGGGGTGGTGGGGGCCGGGGGCAGGGCATCTGTAAATCCGATGGGCTGTTTTTGTTATCCCTAGAGATGAGAAGGGCGAATGTGTGTTGCAGGCAAAATGTGCGGATCCTGTTTCACACTTAGACTGAAACAGGATCTGCACTTTTGAGCCTGTTCCTTTAAGAATCCTTTGATTCATCACCTGGGAATCCACCATGCTTCTCTAGACCTCTCTTTGCACGGGCACAGGTAACTGGCTTGTTCCAAGAAGTATGCGACAGAGCTTTTGAATTAACCAGTACTTTTGAATTGTCAGGTTTTTAGCATGTTTAACCGTAATTGTGATAACGTTTGAATGTGCCTCCTTAAACCCAAGATGGCTGCCACGGATATAAATATGCTGAGGCATAGCTGACTTGTTGATGCCTATTTTTGTTAGTGGAGACTGACAAGAAGACATTCTTCTAAGTATCATCCCACCATCATTTTTCCATTGCGTAAAAATGGAGGGAAATTTTGCAAGTTAGTATTATAATTAGATGTAGGGTACGTATTTTTTTTTCTTTTTTTGTGGGGTAGGAGTGGATGGGCGTTTCAGGCCCTCTGTGAGTTCGCTGGTTTTCTTTTATTATCCCCAGAGAGGACAAGTGGGCATGTGTTTGGCAGGTGAAAAGTGTGGATTCCATTTGAGAGAATTAAACAGGATCCACATGGTCATCCCATTCCTTTAAGAATCCTTTGCTTCATCAGCTGGGAATCCACCATGGTTCTATATACTCCTCTATGCGTTGGCACAGGTAACTGGCTTGTTCCAAGAAGTATGCGGCAGAGCTTATCAATTAACCAGTACGTTGAAAATTATTTGCAGGTTTTGAGCGTTTCACCATAATTGTGATAAGGTTTGTATGTGCCTGCTGAAACCCAAGATGGCTGCCACGGACATAACTATGCTGAGGCGTAGCTCACTTGGTGTTTCCTATTTTTGTCAGTGGAGACTGACAAGAACCCATTCTTTTAAGTATAATCCCACCATGATTTTTCCATTGTTTAAAAATGCAGGGAAATTGTGCAAGTTAGCATTATAATTAGTAGCTGGAGGGTACTTTTTTTTTTTTTTTGTGGTGTCGGTGTGGATGGGGGTGCAAGGCCCTCTATAGGTTCGCTGGTTTGTTTTTATTATCCCCAGAGAGGAGAAGTGGGAATGTTGTTGGCAGGTGAAAAGTGCGGATTCTGTTTAAAAGAATTAAACAGGATCCACATGGTCATCCGCTTCCTTTAAGAATCCTTTGCTTCATCAGCTGGGAAACCACCATGGTTCTATATACTCGCGTATGGGTGGGCACAGGTGACTGGCTTGTTCCAAGAAGTATGCCACAGAGGTTTTGAAGTAAAAAGTACATTGAAAATTATTTGCAGGTGTTCAGCGTTTCATCATAACTGTGACAACGTTTGTATGTGCCTTGAAACCCAAGATGGCTGCCACAGACATAACTATGCCGAGGTGTAGCTGACTTGGTTTTGCCGATTTTTGTTAGCGGAGACTGACAAGAAGCCATTCTTCTAAGTATCATGCCGCCATCATTTTTCCGTTGGTTAAAAATGAAGGGAAATTTTGGAACTTAGCATTATAATTAGTAGCTGGAGGGTACGGTTTTTTTTGTGTGTGTGGTCGATGTGGATGGGGGGGGTCAGGCCCTCTGTCAGTTTGCTGGTTAGTTTTTATTATCCCGAGAGAGGAGAAGTGGGCATGTGTTTGGCAGGTGAAAAGGGCGGATTCTGTTTCAGAGAATTAACGATGATCCCCATGGTCATCCCGTTCCTTTAATAATCCTTTACTTCATCAGCTGGAAATCCACCATGGTTCTATATACTCCTCTTTGCGTGGGAACAGGTAAGTGGCTTGTTCCAAGAAGTATGCCGCAGAGCTTTTCAATTAACCAGTACGTTGAAAATTATTTGCAGGTGTTCAGCGTTTCACCATAATTGTGATAACGTTTGTTTGTGCCTCCTGAAACCCAAGATGGCTGCCACGAACATAACTATGCTGAGGCGTAGCTGACTTGGTTTTGCCTATTTTTGTTAGTGGAGATTGACAAGAATCCATTCTTCTAAGTATCATCTCACCATCATTTTTCCATTGTTTAAAAATGCAGGAAAATTTTGCAAGTTAGCATTATAATTAGTAGCTGGAGGCTACGGTGTTTTTTTTTTTTTTCCTGTGGGGTCGGTGTGGATGTGGTGGTCAGGGCCTCTGTCAGTTCGCTGGTTTGTTTTTATTATCCCCAGAGAGGAGAAGTGGGTATTAGTATGGCAGGTGAAAACTGCGGATCTGTTTCAGAGAATTAAACAGGATCCGCATGGTAATCCCGTTCCTTTAAGAATCCTTTGCTTCATGAGCTGGGAATCCACCATGGTTCTATATACTTCTCTATGCGTGGGCACAGGAAACTGGCTTGTTCCAAGAAGTATGCCTCAGAGCTTTTCAATTAACCAGTATGTTGAAAATCCTTTGCAGGTTTTCAGCGTTTCACCATAATTGTGATAACGTGTGTATGTACCTACTGAAACCAAATACGGCTGCTACGGACATAACTATGCTGAGGCGTAGCTGACTTGGTGTTGCCTATTTTTGTCAGTGGAGACTGACAAGAAGCCATTCTTCTAAGTATCATCCCACCACCATTTTTCCATTGTTTTAAAATGCAGGGAAATTTTGCAAGTTAGCATTATAATTAGTAGCTGGAGGGTACGTTTTTTTTTTTTGTGTGGTCGATGTGGATGGGAGGGGTCAGGCCCTCTGTCAGTTCGCTGGTTAGTTTTTATTATCCCCAGAGAGGAGAAGTGGGCATGTGTTTGGCAGGTGAAAAGGGCGGATTCTGTTTCAGAGAATTAACGATGATCCCCATGGTCATCCCATTCCTTTAATAATCCTTTATTTCACCAGCTGGAAATCCACCATGGTTCTATATACTCCTCTTTGCGTGGGAACAGGTAAGTGGCTTGTTCCAAGAAGTATGCCGCAGAGCTTTTCAATTAACCAGTACGTTGAAAATTATTTGCAGGTGTTCAGCGTTTCACCATAATTGTGATAACGTTTGTTTGTGCCTCCTGAAACCCAAGAAGGCTGGGACGGACATAACTATGTTGAGGAGTAGCTGACTTGGTGTTGCCTATTTTTGTTAGTGGAGACAGACAAGAAGCCATTCTTCTATGTATTATCCCACCACCATTTTTGCATTGTTTTAAAATGCAGGGAAATTTTGAAAGTTAGCATTATAATTAGTAGCTAGAGGGTACGGTTTTTTTTTTTGTGTGTGTGTGTGGTCGATGTGGATGGGGGGGTCAGGCCCTCTGTCAGTTTGCTGGTTAGTTTTTATTATCCCCGGAGAGGAGAAGTGGGCATGTGTTTGGCAGGTGAAAAGGGCGGATTCTGTTTCAGAGAATTAACGATGATCCCCATGGTCATCCCGTTCCTTTAATAATCCTTAACTTCATCAGCTGGAAATCCACCATGGTTCTATATACTCCTCTTTGCGTGGGAACAGGTAACTGGCTTGTTCCAAGAAGTATGCCGCAGAGCTATTCAATTAACCACTACGTTGAAAATTATTTGCAGGTGTTCACGGTTTCACCATAATTGTGATAACGTTTGTTTGTGCCTCCTGAAACCCAAGAAGGCTGCGACGGACATAACTATGCTGAGGAGTAGCTGACTTGGTGTTGCCTATTTTTTTTAGTGGAGACTGACAAGTAGCCATTCTTCTGAGTATCATCCCACCACCATTTTTCCATTGTTTTAAAATGCAGGGTAATTTTGCAAGTTAGCATTATAATTAGCAGCTGGAGGGCACGGGTTTTTTTTTTGTGTGTGGTTGATGTGGATGGGGGGGTCAGGCCCTCTGTCAGTTCGCTGGTTAGTTTTTATTATCCCCAGAGAGGAGAAGTGGGCATGCGTTTGGCAAGTGAAAAGGGCGGATTCTGTTTCAGAGAATTAACGATGATCCCATGCTCAACCCGTTCCTTTAATAATCCTTACCTTCATCAGCTGGAAATCCACCATGGTTCTATATACTCCTCTTTGCGTGGGAACAGGTAACTGGCTTGTTCCAAGAAGTATGCCGCAGAGCTTTTCAATTAACCAGTACGTTAAAAATTATTTGTAGGTGTTCATCGTTTCACCATAATTGTGATAACGTTTGTTTCTGCCTCCTGAAACCCAAGAAGGCTGCCACGAACATAACTATGCTGAGGCGTAGCTGACTTGGTTTTGCCTATTTTTGTTAGTGGAAACTGACAAGAATCCATTCTTCTAAGTATCATCTCACCATCATTTTTCCATTGTTTAAAAATGCAGGAAAATTTTGCAAGTTAGCATTATAATTAGTAGCTGGAGGCTACGGTGTTTTTTTTTTTTCCTGTGGGGTCGGTGTGGATGTGTTGGTCAGGCCCTCTGTCAGTTCGCTGGTTTGTTTTTATTATCCCCAGAGAGGAGAAGTGGGTATTAGTATGGCAGGTGAAAACTGCGGATCTGTTTCAGAGAATTAAACAGGATCCGCATGGTAATCCCGTTCCTTTAAGAATCCTTTGCTTCATGAGCTGGGAATCCACCATGGTTCTATATACTTCTCTATGCGTGGGCACAGGAATCTGGCTTGTTCCAAGAAGTATGCCTCAGAGCTTTTCAATTAACCAGTATGTTGAAAATCCTTTGCAGGTTTTCAGCGTTTCACCATAATTGAGATAACGTGTGTATGTGCCTACTGAAACCAAATATGGCTGCTACGGAAATAACTATGCTTAGGCATAGCTGACTTGGTGTTGCCTATTTTTGTCAGTGGAGACTGACAAGAAGCCATTCTTCTAAGTATCATCCCACCATCATTTCTCCATTGTTTAAAAATGAAGAGAAATTTTGCAAATTGGCATTATAATTAGTAGCTGGAGGGTACTTTTTTTTTTTTGGGGGGTCGGTCAGGATGGGTGTTCAGGCCCTCTGTCAGATCGCTGGTTTGTTTTTATTATCCCCAGAGAAGAGTAGTGGGCATGTGTTTGGCAGGTGAAAAGTGCAGATTCTGTTTCAGAGAATTAAACAGGATCCGCATGGTCATCTCATGCCTTTAAGAATCCTTTGCTTCATCAGCTGGGATTCCACCATGTTTCTATATACTCCTCTATGCGTGGGCACAGGTACCTGGCTTGTTCCAAGAAGTATGCTGGAGAGTTTTCAAATTAACCAGTACGTTGAAAATTATTTGCAGGTTTTCAGCGTTTCACCATAATTTTGATAACGTTTGTATGTGCCTCCTGAAACCCAAGAAGGCTGCGACGGACATAACTATGCTGAGGAGTAGCTGACTTGGTGTTGCCTATTTCTGTTAGTGGAGACAGACAAGAAGCCATTCTTCTAAGTATCATCCCACCACCATTTTTCCATTGTTTTAAAATGCAGGGAAATTTTGCAAGTTAGCATTATAATTAGTAGCTGGAGGGTACGGTTTTTTTTTGTGTGTGGTCGATGTGGATGGGCGGGTCAAGCCCTCTGTCATTTCGTTGGTTAGTTTTTATTATAACCAGAGTGGAGAAGTGGGCCTGTGTTTGGCAGGAGAAAAGGGCAGATTCTGTTTCAGAGAATTAACGATGATCCCAAATGTCATCCCGTTCCTTTAATAATCCTTTACTTCATCAGCTGGAAATCCACCATGGTTCTATATACTCCTCTTTGCGTGGGAACAGGTAACTGGCTTGTTCCAAGAAGTATGCCGCAGAGCTTTTCAATTAACCACTACGTTGAAAATTATTTGCAGGTGTTCAGCGTTTCACCATAATTGTGATAACGTTTGTTTGTGCCTCCTGAAACCGAAGAAGGCTGGGACGGACATAACTATGTTGAGGAGTAGCTGACTTGGTGTTGCCTATTTTTGTTAGTGGAGACAGACAAGAAGCCATTCTTCTAAGTATCATCCCATCACCATTTTTGCATTGTTTTAAAATGCAGGGAAATTTTGAAAGTTAGCATTATAATTAGTAGCTAGAGGGTACGGTTTTTTTTTTTGTGTGTGTGGTCGATGTGGATGGGGGGGTCAGGCCCTCTGTCAGTTTGCTGGTTAGTTTTTATTATCCCCAGAGAGGAGAAGTGGGCATGTGTTTGGCAGGTGAAAAGGGCGGATTCTGTTTCAGAGAATTAACGATGATCCCCATGGTCATCCCGTTCCTTTAATAATCCTTTACTTCATCAGCTGGAAATCCACCATGGTTCTATATACTCCTCTTTGCGTGGGAACAGGTAACTGGCTTGTTCCAAGAAGTATGCCGCAGAGCTATTCAATTAACCACTACGTTGAAAATTATTTGCAGGTGTTCACGGTTTCACCATAATTGTGATAACGTTTGTTTGTGCCTCCTGAAACCCAAGAAGGCTGCGACGGACATAACTATGCTGAGGAGTAGCTGACTTGGTTTTGCCTATTTTTTTTAGTGGAGACTGACAAGTAGCCATTCTTCTGAGTATCATCCCACCACCATTTTTCCATTGTTATAAAATGCAGGGTAATTTTGCAAGTTAGCATTATAATTAGCAGCTGGAGGGTACGGTTTTTTTTTTGTGTGTGGTCGATGTGGATGCGGGGGGTCAGGCCCTCTGTCAGTTCGCTGGTTAGTTTTTATTATCCCCAGAGATGAGAAGTGGGCATGTGTTTGGCAGGTGAAAAGGGCGGATTCTGTTTCAGAGAATTAACGATGATCCCATGCTCATCCCGTTCCTTTAATAATCCTTACCTTCATCAGCTGGAAATCCACCATGGTTCTATATACTCCTCTTTGCGTTGCAACAGGTAACTGGCTTGTTCCAAGAAGTATGCCGCAGAGCTTTTCAATTAACCAGTACGTTGAAAATTATTTGCAGGTGTTCAGCGTTTCACCATAATTGTGATAACGTTTGTTTGTGCCTCCTGAAACCCAAGAAGGCTGCCACGAACATAACTATGCTGAGGCGTAGCTGACTTGGTTTTGCCTATTTTTGTTAGTGGAAACTGACAAGAATCCATTCTTCTAAGTATCATCTCACCATCATTTTTCCATTGTTTAAAAATGCAGGAAAATTTTGCAAGTTAGCATTATAATTAGTAGCTGGAGGCTACGGTGTTTTTTTTTTTTCCTGTGGGGTCGGTGTGGATGTGTTGGTCAGGCCCTCTGTCAGTTCGCTGGTTTGTTTTTATTATCCCCAGAGAGGAGAAGTGGGTATTAGTATGGCAGGTGAAAACTTCGGATCTGTTTCAGAGAATTAAACAGGATCCGCATGGTAATCCCGTTCCTTTAAGAATCCTTTGCTTCATGAGCTGGGAATCCACCATGGTTCTATATACTTCTCTATGCGTGGGCACAGGAATCTGGCTTGTTCCAAGAAGTATGCCTCAGAGCTTTTCAATTAACCAGTATGTTGAAAATCCTTTGCAGGTTTTCAGCGTTTCACCATAATTGTGATAACGTGTGTATGTGCCTACTGAAACCAAATATGGCTGCTACGGACATAACTATGCTGAGGCGTAGCTGACTTGGTGTTGCCTATTTTTGTCAGTGGAAACTGACAAGAAGCCATTCTTCTAAGTATCATCCCACCATCATTTTCCATTGTTTAAAAATGCAGGGAAATTTTGCAAATTGGCATTATAATTAGTAGCTGTAGGGTACTTTTTTTTTTGTGGGGTCGGTCAGGATGGGTGTTCAGGCCCTCTGTGAGATCGCTGGTTTGTTTTTATTATCCCCAGAGAAGAGTAGTGGGCATGTGTTTGGCAGGTGAAATGTGCGGATTCTGTTTCAGAGAATTAAACAGGATCCGCATGGTCATCTCATTCCTTTAAGAATGCTTTGCTTCATCAGCTGGCATTCCACCATGTTTCTATATACTCCTCTATGCGTGGGCACAGGTATCTGGCTTGTTCCAAGAAGTATGCTGGAGAGTTTTCAAATTAACCAGTACGTTGAAAATTATTTGCAGGTTTTCAGCGTTTTACCATAATTTTGATAACGTTTGTATGTGCCTCCTGAAACCCAAGAAGGCTGCGACGGACATAACTATGCTGAGGAGTAGCTGACTTGGTGTTGCCTATTTTTGTTAGTGGAGACAGACAAGAAGCCATTCTTCTAAGTATCATCCCACCACCATTTTTCCATTGTTTTAAAATGCAGGGAAATTTTGCAAGTTAGCATTATAATTAGTAACTGGAGGGTACGGTTTTTTTTTTGTGTGGTCGATGTGGATGGGGGGTTCAGGCCCTCTGTCAGTTCGCTGGTTAGTTTTTATTATAACCAGAGAGGAGAAGTGGGCATGTGTTTGGCAGGAGAAAAGGGCGGATTCTGTTTCAGAGAATTAACGATGATCCCCATGGTCATCCCGTTCCTTTAATAATCCTTTACTTCATCAGCTGGAAATCCACCATGGTTCTATATACTCCTCTTTGCGTGGGAACAGGTAACTGGCTTGTTCCAAGAAGTATGCCGCAGAGCTTTTCAATTAACCACTACGATGAAAATTATTTGCAGGTGTTCAGCGTTTCACCATAATTGTGATAACGTTTGTTTGTGCCTCCTGAAACCCAAGATGGCTGCCACGAACATAACGATGCTGAGGCGTAGCTGATTTGGTTTTGCCTATTTTTGTTAGTGGAGATTGACAAGAATCCATTCTTCTAAGTATCATCTCACCATCATTTTTCCATTGTTTAAAAATGTAGGAAAATTTTGCATGTTAGCATTATAATTAGTAGCTGGAGGCTACGGTGTTTTTTTTTTTTTTTTCCTGTGGGGTCGGTGTGAATGTGTTGGTCAGGCCCTCTGTCAGTTCGCTGGTTTGTTTTTATTATCCTCAGAGAGGAGAAGTGGGTATTAGTATGGCAGGTGAAAACTGTGGATCTGTTTCAGAGAATTAAACAGGATCCGCATGGTAATCCCGTTCCTTTAAGAATCCTTTGCTTCATGAGCTGGGAATCCACCATGGTTCTATATACTTCTCTTTGCGTGGGAACAGGTAAGTGGCTTGTTCCAAGAAGTATGCTGCAGAGCTTTTCAATTAACGAGTACGTTGAAAATTATTTGCAGGTGTTCAGGGTTTCACCATAATTGTGATAACGTTTGTTTGTGCCTCCTGAAACCCAAGATGGCTGCCACGAACATAACGATGCTGAGGCGTAGCTGACTTGGTTTTGCCTATTTCTGTTAGTGGAGACTGACAAGAATCCATTCTTCTAAGTATCATCTCACCATCAATTTTCCATTGTTTAAAAATGCAGGAAAATTTTGCAAGTTAGCATTATAATTAGTAGCTGGAGGGTACTATTTTTTTTTTTGTGGGGTCAGTGTGGATGGGTTGGTCAGGCCATCTGTCAATTCACTGGTTTGTTTTTATTATCCCCAGAGAGGAGAAGTGGGCATGTGTTTGGCAGGTGAAAAGTGCGGATTCTGTTTCAGAGATTTGAACAGGATCCACATGGTCATCTCATTCCTTTAAGAATCCTTTGCTTCATCAGCTGGGATTCCACCATGTTTCTATATACTCCTCTATGCGTGGGAACAGGTACCTGGCTTGTTCCAAGAAGTATGCCGCAGAGCTTTTCAATTAACCACTACGTTGAAAATTATTTGCAGGTGTTCAGCGTTTCACCATAATTTTGATAACGTTTGTATGTGCCTCCTGAAACCCAAGAAGGCTGCGACGGACATAACTATACTGAGGAGTAGCTGACTTGGTGTTGCCTATTTTTGTTAGTGGAGACAGACAAGAAGCCATTCTTCTAAGTATCATCCCACCACCATTTTTCCATTGTTTTAAAATGCAGGGAAATTTTGCAAGTTAGCATTATAATTAGTAGCTGGAGGGGACGGTTTTTTTTTTGTGTGGTCGATGTGGATGGGGGGGTCAGGCCCTCTGTCATTTCGCTGGTTAGTTTTTATTATCCCCAGAGAGGAGAAGTGGGCATGTGTTTGGCAGGTGAAAAGGGCGGATTCTGTTTCAGAGAATTAACGATGATCCCCATGGTCATCCCGTTCCTTTAATAATCCTTTACTTCATCAGCTGGAAATCCACCATGGTTCTATATACTCCTCTTTGCGTGGGAACAGGTACCTGGCTTGTTCCAAGAAGTATGCTGGAGAGTTTTCATATTAACCAGTACGTTGAAAATTATTTGCAGGTGTTCAGCGTTTCACCATAATTGTGATAACGTTTGTTTGTGCCTCCTGAAACCCAAGATGGCTGCCACGAACATAACTATGCTGAGGCGTAGCTGACTTGGTTTTGCCTATTTTTGTTAGTGGAGACTGACAAGAATCCATTCTTCTAAGTATCATCTCACCATCATTTTTCCATTGTTTAAAAATGCAGGAAAATTTTGCAAGTTAGCATTATAATTAGTAGCTGGAGGCTACGGTGTTTTTTTTTTTTTTTTCCTGTGGGGTCGGTGTGGATGTATTGCTCAGGCCCTCTGTCATTTCGCTGGTTTGTTTTTATTATCCCCAGAGAGGAGAAGTGGGTATTAGTATGGCAGGTGAAAACTGCGGATCTGTTTCAGAGAATTAAACAGGATCCGCATGGTAATCCCGTTCCTTTAAGAATCCTTTGCTTCATGAGCTGGGAATCCACCATGGTTCTATATACTTCTCTATGCGTGGGCACAGGAAACTGGCTTGTTCCAAGAAGTATGCCTCAGAGCTTTTCAATTAACCAGTATGTTGAAAATCCTTTGCAGGTTTTCAGCGTTTCACCATAATTGTGATAACGTGTGTATGTGCCTACTGAAACCAAATATGGCTGCTATGGAAATAACTATGCTCAGGCGTGGCTGACTTGGTGTTGCCTATTTTTGTCAGTGGAGACTGACAAGAAGCCATTCTTCTAAGTATCATCCCACTATCATTTCTCCATTGTTTAAAAATGCAGGGAAATTTTGCAAATTGGCATTATAATTAGTAGCTGGAGGGTACTTTTTTTTTGTGGGGTCGGTCAGGATGGGTGTTCAGGCCCTCTGTCAGATCGCTGGTTTGTTTTTATTATCCCCAGAGAAGAGTAGTGGGCATGTGTTTGGCAGGTGAAAAGTTCGGATTCTGTTTCAGAGAATGAAACAGGATCCGCATGCTCATCCAGTTCCTTTAAGAATCCTTTGCTTCATCAGCTGGGAATCCACCATGGTTCTATATACTCCTCTATGAGTGGGCACAGGTAACTGGCTTGTTCCAAGAAGTATGCCGCAGAGCTATTCAATTAAGCAGTACGTTGAAAATTATTTGCAGGTTTTCAGCGTTTCACCATAATTTTGATAACGTTTGTATGTGTCTCCTGAAACCCAATATGGCTGCCAAGGACATAAGTATGCTGAGGCGTAGCTGACTTCGTGTTGCCTATTTTTGTTAGTGGAGACTGACAAGAAGCCATTCTTCTAAGTATCATCCCACCACCATTTTTCCATTGTTTAAAAATGCAGGGAAATTTTGCAAGTTAGCATTATAATTAGTAGCTGGAGGGTACTTTTTTTTTTTTTTTTGTGGAGTCAGTGTGGATGGGTTGGTCAGGCCATCTGTCAATTCACTGGTTTGTTTTTATTATCCCCAGAGAGGAGAAGTGGGCATGTGTTTGGCAGGTGAAAAGTGCGGATTCTGTTTCAGAGAATTAAACAGGATCCGCATGGTCATCTCATTCCTTTAAGAATCCTTTGCTTCATCAGCTGGGATTCCACCATGTTTCTATATACTCCTCTATGCGTGGGCACAGGTACCTGGCTTGTTCCAAGAAGTATGCCGCAGAGCTTTTCAATTAACCACTACGTTGAAAATTATTTGAAGGTTTTCAGCGTTTCACCATAATTTTGATAACGTCTGTATGTGCCTCCTGAAACCCAAGAAGGCTGCGACGGACATAACTATGCTGAGGAGTAGCTGACTTGGTGTTGCCTATTTTTGTTAGTGGAGACAGACAAGAAGCCATTCTTCTAAGTATCATCCCACCACCATTTTTGCATTGTTTTAAAATGCAGGGAAATTTTGCAAGTTAGCATTATATTTAGTAGCTGGAGGGCACGGTTTTTTTTTGTGTGGTCGATGTGGATGGGGGGGTCAGGCCCTCTGTCAGTTCGCTGGTTAGTTTTTATTATAACCATAGAGGAGAAGTAGGCATGTGTTTGGCAGGGAAAAGGGCGGATTCTGTTTCAGAGAATTAACGATGATCCCCATGGTCATCCCGTTCCTTTAATAATCCTTTACTTCATCAGCTGGAAATCCACCATGGTTCTATATACTCCTCTTTGCGTGGGAACAGGTACCTGGCTTGTTCCAAGAAGTATGCTGGAGAGTTTTCATATTAACCAGTACGTTGAAAATTATTTGCAGGTGTTCAGCGTTTCACCATAATTGTGATAACGTTTGTTTGTGCCTCCTGAAACCCAAGATGGCTGCCACGAACATAACTATGCTGAGGTGTAGCTGACTTGGTTTTGCCTATTTTGGTTAGTGGAGACTGACAAGAATCCATTCTTCTAAGTATCATCTCACCATCATTTTTCCATTGTTTAAAAATGCAGGAAAATTTTGCAAGTTAGCATTATAATTAGTAGCCTGAGGCTACGGTGTTTTTTTTTTTTTTTTTTCCTGTGGGGTCGGTGTGGATGTGTTGGTCAGGCCCTCTGTCAGTTCGCTGGTTTGTTTTTATTATCCCCAGAGAGGAGAAGTGGGTATTAGTTTGGCAGGTGAAAACTGCGGATCTGTTTCAGAGAATTAAACAGGATCCGCATGGTAATCCCGTTCCTTTAAGAATCCTTTGCTTCATGAGCTGGGAATCCACCATGGTTCTATATACTTCTCTATGCGTGGGCACAGGAAACTGGCTTGTTCCAAGAAGTATGCCTCAGAGCTTTTCAATTAACCAGTATGTTGAAAATCCTTTGCAGGTTTTCAGCGTTTCACCATAATTGTGATAACGTGTGTATGTGCCTACTGAAACCAAATATGGCTGCTAGGAACATAACTATGCTCAGGCGTAGCTGACTTGGTGTTGCCTATTTTTGTCAGTGGAGACTGACAAGAAGCCATTCTTCTAAGTATCATCCCACTATCATTTCTCCATTGTTTAAAAATGCAGGGAAATTTTGCAAATTGGCATTATAATTAGGAGCTGGAGGGTACTTTTTTTTTGTTGGGTCGGTCAGGATGGGTGTTCAGGCCCTCTGTCAGATCGCTGGTTTGTTTTTATTATCCCCAGAGAAGAGTAGTGGGCATGTGTTTGGCAGGTGAAAAGTTCGGATTCTGTTTCAGAGAATGAAACAGGATTCGCATGCTCATCCAGATCCTTTAAGAATCCTTTGCTTCATCAGCTGGGAATCCACTATGGTTCTATATACTCCTCTATGTGTGGGCACAGGTAACTGGCTTGTTCCAAGAAGTATGCCGCAGAGCTTTTCAATTAAGCAGTACGTTGAAAATTATTTGCAGGTTTTCAGCGTTTCACCATAATTTTGATAACGTTTGTATGTGTCTCCTGAAACCCAATATGGCTGCCAAGGACATAAGTATGCTGAGGCGTAGCTGACTTCGTGTTGCCTATTTTTGTTAGTGGAGACTGACAAGAAGCCATTCTTCTAAGTATCATCCCACCACCATTTTTCCAATGTTTAAAAATGCAGGGAAATTTTGCAAGTTAGCATTATAATTAGTAGCTGGAGGGTACTTTTTTTTTTTTTTTTGGGGTCAGTGTGGATGGGTTGGTCAGGCCATCTGTCAATTCACTGGTTTGTTTTTATTATCCCCAGAGAGGAGAAGTGGGCATGTGTTTGGCAGGTGAAAAGTGCGGATTCTGTTTCAGAGAATTAAACAGGATCCGCATGGTCATCTCATTCCTTTAAGAATCCTTTGCTTCATCAGCTGGGATTCCACCATGTTTCTATATACTCCTCTATGCGTGGGCACAGGTACCTGGCTTGTTCCAAGAAGTATGCTGGAGAGTTTTCAAATTAACAATTACGTTGAAAATTATTTGCAGGTTTTCAGCGTTTCACCATAATTTTGATAACGTTTCTATGTGCCTCCTGAAACCCAAGAAGGCTGCGACGGACATAACTATGCTGAGGAGTAGCTGACTTGGTGTTGCCTATTTTTGTTAGTGGAGACAGACAAGAAGCCATTCTTCTAAGTATCATCCCACCACCATTTTTCCATTGTTTTAAAATGCAGGGAAATTTTGCAAGTTAGCATTATAATTAGTAGCTGGAGGGTACGGTTTTTTTTTGTGTGTGGTAGATGTCGATGGGGGGTTCAGGCCCTCTGTGAGTTCGCTGGTTAGTTTTTATTATCCCCAGAGAGGAGAAGTGGGCATGTGTTTGGCAGGTGAAAAGGGCGGATTCTGTTTCAGAGAATTAACAATGATCCCCATGGTCATCCCGTTCCTTTAATAATCCTTTACTTCATGAGCTGGAAATCCACCATGGTTCTATATACTCCTCTTTGCGTGGGAACAGGTAACTGGCTTGTTCCAAGAAGTATGCCGCAGAGCTTTTCAATTAACCACTACGTTGAAAATTATTTGCAGGTGTTCAGGGTTTCACCATAATTGTGATAACGTTTGTTTGTGCCTCCTGAAACCCAAGAAGGCGGCCACGAACATAACGATGCTGAGGCGTAGCTGACTTGGTTTTGCCTATTTTTGTTAGTGGAGACTGACAAGAATCCATTCTCCTAAGTATCATCTCACAATCATTTTTCCATTGTTTAAAAATGCAGGAAAATTTTGCAAGTTAGCATTATAATTGGGAGCTGGAGGCTACGGTGTTTTTTTTTTTTTTTTTTTTCCTGTGGGGTCGGTGTGGATGTGTTGGTCAGGCCCTCTGTCAGTTCGCTGGTTTGTTTTTATTATCCCCAGAGAGTAGAAGTGGGTATAAGTATGGCAGGTGAAAACTGCGGATCTGTTTCAGAGAATTAAACAGGATCCGCATGGTAATCCCGTTCCTTTAAGAATCCTTTGCTGCATGAGCTGGGAATCCACCATGGTTCTATATGTTTCTCTATTCGTGGGCACAGGAAACTGGCTTGTTCCAAGAAGTATGCCTCAGAGCTTTTCAATTAACCAGTATGTTGAAAATCCTTTGCAGGTTTTCAGCGTCTCACCATAATTGTGATAACGTGTGTATGTGTCTCCTGAAACCCAATATGGCTGCCAAGGACATAAGTATGCTGAGGCGTAGCTGACTTCGTGTTGCCTATTTTTGTTAGTGGAGACTGACAAGAAGCCATTCTTCTAAGTATCATCCCACCACCATTTTTCCATTGTTTAAAAATGCAGGGAAATTTTGCAAGTTAGCATTATAATTAGTAGCTGGAGGGTACTTTTTCTTTGTGTGTGTGGGGTCAGTGTGGATGGGTTGGTCAGGCCATCTGTCAATTCACTGGTTTGTTTTTATTATCCCCAGAGAGGAGAAGTGGGCATGTGTTTGGCAGGTGAAAAGTGCGGATTCTGTTTCAGAGAATTAAACAGGATCCGTATGGTCATCTCATTCCTTTAAGAATCCTTTGCTTCATCAGCTGGGATTCCACCATGTTTCTATATACTCCTCTATGCGTGGGCACAGGTACCTGGCTTGTTCCAAGAAGTATGCCGCAGAGCTTTTCAATTAACCACTACGCTGAAAATTATTTGCAGGTGTTCAGCGTTTCACCATAATTTTGATAACGTTTGTATGTGCCTCCTGAAACCCAAGAAGGCTGCGACGGACATAACTATACTGAGGAGTAGCTGACTTGGTGTTGCCTATTTTTGTTAGTGGAGACAGACAAGAAGCCATTCTTCTAAGTATCATCCCACCACCATTTTTCCATTGTTTTAAAATGCAGGGAAATTTTGCAAGTTAGCATTATAATTAGTAGCTGGAGCGGACGGTTTTTTTTTTGTGTGGTCGATGTGGATGGGGGGGTCAGGCCCTCTGTCATTTCGCTGGTTAGTTTTTATTATCCCCAGAGAGGAGAAGTGGGCATGTGTTTGGCAGGTGAAAAGGGCGGATTCTGTTTCAGAGAATTAACGATGATCCCCATGGTCATCCCGTTCCTTTAATAATCCTTTACTTCATCAGCTGGAAATCCACCATGGTTCTATATACTCCTCTTTGCGTGGGAACAGGTACCTGGCTTGTTCCAAGAAGTATGCTGGAGAGTTTTCATATTAACCAGTACGTTGAAAATTATTTGCAGGTGTTCAGCGTTTCACCATAATTGTGATAACGTTTGTTTGTGCCTCCTGAAACCCAAGATGGCTGCCACGAACATAACTATGCTGAGGCGTAGCTGACTTGGTTTTGCCTATTTTGGTTAGTGGAGACTGACAAGAATCCATTCTTCTAAGTATCATCTCACCATCATTTTTCCATTGTTTAAAAATGCAGGAAAATTTTGCAAGTTAGCATTATAATTAGTAGCTGGAGGCTACGGTGTTTTTTTTTTTTTTTCCTGTGGGGTCGGTGTGGATGTGTTGCTCAGGCCCTCTGTCAGTTCGCTGGTTTGTTTTTATTATCCCCAGAGAGGAGAAGTGGGTATTAGTATGGCAGGTGAAAACTGCGGATCTGTTTCAGAGAATTAAACAGGAACCGCATGGTAATCCCGTTCCTTTAAGAATCCTTTGCTTCATGAGCTGGGAATCCACCATGGTTCTATATACTTCTCTATGCGTGGGCACAGGAAACTGGCTTGTTCCAAGAAGTATGCCTCAGAGCTTTTCAATTAACCAGTATGTTGAAAATCCTTTGCAGGTTTTCAGCGTTTCACCATAATTGTGATAACGTGTGTATGTGCCTACTGAAACCAAATATGGCTGCTACGGACATAACTATGCTCAGGCGTAGCTGACTTGGTGTTGCCTATTTTTGTCAGTGGAGACTGACAAGAAGCCATTCTTCTAAGTATCATCCCACTATCATTTCTCCATTGTTTAAAAATGCAGGGAAATTTTGCAAATTGGCATTATAATTAGTAGCTGGAGGGTACTTTTTTTTTGTGGGGTCGGTCAGGATGGGTGTTCAGGCCCTCTGTCAGATCGCTGGTTTGTTTTTATTATCCCCAGAGAAGAGTAGTGGGCATGTGTTTGGCAGGTGAAAAGTTCGGATTCTGTTTCAGAGAATGAAACAGGATCCGCATGCTCATCCAGTTCCTTTAAGAATCCTTTGCTTCATCAGCTGGGAATCCACTATGGTTCTATATACTCCTCTATGTGTGGGCACAGGTAACTGGCTTGTTCCAAGAAGTATGCCGCAGAGCTTTTCAATTAAGCAGTACGTTGAAAATTATTTGCAGGTTTTCAGCGTTTCACCATAATTTTGATAACGTTTGTATGTGTCTCCTGAAACCCAATATGGCTGCCAAGGACATAAGTATGCTGAGGCGTAGCTGACTTCGTGTTGCCTATTTTTGTCAGTGGAGACTGACAAGAAGCCATTCTTCTAAGTATCATCCCACCACCATTTTTCCAATGTTTAAAAATGCAGGGAAATTTTGCAAGTTAGCATTATAATTAGTAGCTGGAGGGTACTTTTTTTTTTTTTTTGGGGGTCAGTGTGGATGGGTTGGTCAGGCCATCTGTCAATTCACTGGTTTGTTTTTATTATCCCCAGAGAGGAGAAGTGGGCATGTGTTTGGCAGGTGAAAAGTGCGGATTCTGTTTCAGAGAATTAAACAGGATCCGCATGGTCATCTCATTCCTTTAAGAATCCTTTGCTTCATCAGCTGGGATTCCACCATGTTTCTATATACTCCTCTATGCGTGGGCACAGGTACCTGGCTTGTTCCAAGAAGTATGCTGGAGAGTTTTCAAATTAACAATTACGTTGAAAATTATTTGCAGGTTTTCAGCGTTTCACCATAATTTTGATAACGTTTCTATGTGCCTCCTGAAACCCAAGAAGGCTGCGACGGACATAACTATGCTGAGGAGTAGCTGACTTGGTGTTGCCTATTTTTGTTAGTGGAGACAGACAAGAAGCCATTCTTCTAAGTATCATCCCACCACCATTTTTCCATTGTTTTAAAATGCAGGGAAATTTTGCAAGTTAGCATTATAATTAGTAGCTGGAGGGTACGGTTTTTTTTTGTGTGTGGTAGATGTCGATGGGGGGTTCAGGCCCTCTGTGAGTTCGCTGGTTAGTTTTTATTATCCCCAGAGAGGAGAAGTGGGCATGTGTTTGGCAGGTGAAAAGGGCGGATTCTGTTTCAGAGAATTAACGATGATCCCCATGGTCATCCCGTTCCTTTAATAATCCTTTACTTCATGAGCTGGAAATCCACCATGGTTCTATATACTCCTCTTTGCGTGGGAACAGGTAACTGGCTTGTTCCAAGAAGTATGCCGCAGAGCTTTTCAATTAACCACTACGTTGAAAATTATTTGCAGGTGTTCAGGGTTTCACCATAATTGTGATAACGTTTGTTTGTGCCTCCTGAAACCCAAGAAGGCGGCCACGAACATAACGATGCTGAGGCGTAGCTGACTTGGTTTTGCCTATTTTTGTTAGTGGAGACTGACAAGAATCCATTCTCCTAAGTATCATCTCACAATCATTTTTCCATTGTTTAAAAATGCAGGAAAATTTTGCAAGTTAGCATTATAATTGGGAGCTGGAGGCTACGGTGTTTTTTTTTTTTTTTTTTTTTTCCTGTGGGGTCGGTGTGGATGTGTTGGTCAGGCCCTCTGTCAGTTCGCTGGTTTGTTTTTATTATCCCCAGAGAGTAGAAGTGGGTATAAGTATGGCAGGTGAAAACTGCGGATCTGTTTCAGAGAATTAAACAGGATCCGCATGGTAATCCCGTTCCTTTAAGAATCCTTTGCTGCATGAGCTTGGAATCCACCATGGTTCTATATACTTCTCTATGCGTGGGCACAGGAAACTGGCTTGTTCCAAGAAGTATGCCTCAGAGCTTTTCAATTAACCAGTATGTTGAAAATCCTTTGCAGGTTTTCAGCGTCTGACCATAATTGTGATAACGTGTGTATGTGTCTCCTGAAAACCAATATGGCTGCCAAGGACATAAGTATGCTGAGGCGTAGCTGACTTCGTGTTGCCTATTTTTGTTAGTGGAGACTGACAAGAAGCCATTCTTCTAAGTATCATCCCACCATCATTTTTCCATTGTTTAAAAATGCAGGGAAATTTTGCAAGTTAGCATTAAAATTAGTAGCTGGAGGGTACTTTTTTTTTTTTTTTGTGGGGTCAGAGTGGATGGGTTGGTCAGGCCATCTGTCAATTCACTGGTTTGTTTTTATTATCCCCAGAGAGGAGAAGTGGGCATGTGTTTGGCAGGTGAAAAGTGCGGATTCTGTTTCAGAGAATTAAACAGGATCCGCATGGTCATCTCGTTCCTTTAAGAATCCTTGGCTTCATCATCTGGGATTCCACCATGTTTCTATATACTCCTCTATGCGTGGGCACAGGTACCTGGCTTGTTCCAAGAAGTATGCCTCAGAGCTTTTCAATTAACCAGTACGTGGAAAATTATTTGCAGGTTTTCAGCGTTTCACCATAATTTTGATAACGTTTGTATGTGCCTCCTGAAACCCAAGAAGGCTGCGACGGACATAACTATGCTGAGGAGTAGCTGACTTGGTGTTGCCTATTTTTGTTAGTGGAGACAGACAAGAAGCCATTCTTCTAAGTATCATCCCACCACCATTTTTGCATTGTTTTAAAATGCAGGGAAATTTTGCAAGTTAGCATTATAATTAGTAGCTGGAGGGTACGGTTTTTTTTTTTGTGTATGGTCGATGTGGATGAGGGGGTCAGGCCCCCGGTAAGTTCGCTGGTTAGTTTTTATTATCCCCAGAGAGGAGAAGTGGGCATGTTGTTGGCAGGTGAAAAGTGCGGATTCTGTTTCAAAGAAATAAACAGGATCCGCATGGTCATCCGCTTCCTTTAAGAATCCTTTGCTTCATCAGCTGGGAAACCACCATGGTTCTATATACTCCCGTATGGGTGGGCACAGGTTACTGGCTTGTTCCAAGAAGTATGGCACAGAGCTTTTCAAATAAAAAGTACATTGAAAATTATTTGCAGGTGTTCAGCGTTTCATCATAATTGCGACAACGTTTGTGTGTGTCTTGAAACCCAAGATGGCTGCCACAGACATAACTATGCTGAGGCGTAGCTGACTTGGTTTTGCCGATATTTGTTAGTGGAGACTGACAAGAAGCCATTCTTCTAAGTATCATGCCGCCATCATTTTTCCGTTGGTTAAAAATGAAGGGAAATTTTGGAAGTTAGCATTATAATTAGTAGCTGGAGGGTACGGTTTTTTTTGTGTGGGTGGTAGATGTGGATGGGGGGGTCAGGCCCTGTGTCAGTTAGCTGGTTAGTTTTTATTATCCCCAGAGAGGAGAACTGGGCATGTGTTTGGCTGGTGAAAAGGGCGGATTCTGTTTCAGAGAATTAACGATGATCCCCATGCCTATCCCGTTCCTTTAATAATCCTTTACTTTATCAGCTGGAAATCCACCATGGTTCTATATACTCCTCTTTGCGTGGGAACAAGTAACTGGCTTGTTCCAAGAAGTATGCCGCAGAGCTTTTCAATTAACGAGTACGTTGAAAATTATTTGCAGGTGTTCAGGGTTTCACCATAATTGTGATAACGTTTGTTTGTGCCTCCTGAAACTCAGGATGGCTGCCACAAACATAACGATGCTGAGGCGTAGCTGACTTGGTTTTGCCTATTTTTGTTAGTGGAGACTGACAAGAATCCATTCTTCTAAGTATCATCCCACCACCATTTTTGCATTGTTTTAAAATGCAGGGAAATTTTGCAAGTTAGCATTATAATTAGTAGCTGGAGGGTACGGTTTATTTTTGTGTGTGGTACATGTCGATGGGGGGTTCAGGCCCTCTGTCAGTTCGCTGGTTAGTTTTTATTATCCCCAGAGAGGAGAAGTGGGCATGTGTTTGGCAGGTGAAAAGGGCGGATTCTGTTTCAGAGAATTAACGATGATCCCCATGGTCATCCCGTTCCTTTAATAATCCTTTACTTCATGAGCTGGAAATCCACCATGGTTCTATATACTCCTCTTTGCGTGGGCACAGGTAACTGGCTTGTTCCAAGAAGTATGCCGCAGAGCTTTTCAATTAACCACTACGTTGAAAATTATTTGCAGGTGTTCAGGGTTTCACCATAATTGTGATAACGTTTGTTTGTGCCTCCTGAAACCCAAGAAGGCGGCCACGAACATAACGATGCTGAGGCGTAGCTGACTTGGTTTTGCCTATTTTTGTTAGTGGAGACTGACAAGAATCCATTCTCCTAAGTATCATCTCACAATCATTTTTCCATTGTTTAAAAATGCAGGACAATTTTGCAAGTTAGCATTATAATTGGGAGCTGGAGGCTACGGTGTTTGTTTTTTTTTTTTTTTCCTGTGGGGTCGGTGTGGATGTGTTGGTCAGGCCCTCTGTCAGTTCGCTGGTTTGTTTTTATTATCCCCAGAGAGTAGAAGTGGGTATAAGTATGGCAGGTGAAAACTGCGGATCTGTTTCAGAGAATTAAACAGGATCCGCATGGTAATCCCGTTCCTTTAAGAATCCTTTGCTGCATGAGCTGGGAATCCACCATGGTTCTATATACTTCTCTATGCGTGGGCACAGGAAACTGGCTTGTTCCAAGAAGTATGCCTCAGAGCTTTTCAATTAACCAGTATGTTGAAAATCCTTTGCAGGTTTTCAGCGTCTCACCATAATTGTGATAACGTGTGTATGTGTCTCCTGAAACCCAATATGGCTGCCAAGGACATAAGTATGCTGAGGCGTAGCTGACTTCGTGTTGCCTATTTTTGTTAGTGGAGACTGACAAGAAGCCATTCTTCTAAGTATCATCCCACCACCATTTTTCCATTGTTTAAAAATGCAGGGAAATTTTGCAAGTTAGCATTATAATTAGTAGCTGGAGGCTACGGTGTTTTTTTTTTTTTTTTCCTGTGGGGTCGGTGTGGATGTGTTGCTCAGGCCCTCTGTCAGTTCGCTGGTTTGTTTTTATTATCCCCAGAGAGGAGAAGTGGGTATTAGTATGGCAGGTGAAAACTGCGGATCTGTTTCAGAGAATTAAACAGGAACCGCATGGTAATCCCGTTCCTTTAAGAATCCTTTGCTTCATGAGCTGGGAATCCACCATGGTTCTATATACTTCTCTATGTGTGGGCACAGGAAACTGGCTTGTTCCAAGAAGTATGCCTCAGAGCTTTTCAATTAACCAGTATGTTGAAAATCCTTTGCAGGTTTTCAGCGTTTCACCATAATTGTGATAACGTGTGTATGTGCCTACTGAAACCAAATATGGCTGCTACGGACATAACTATGCTCAGGCGTAGCTGACTTGGTGTTGCCTATTTTTGTCAGTGGAGACTGACAAGAAGCCATTCTTCTAAGTATCATCCCACTATCATTTCTCCATTGTTTAAAAATGCAGGGAAATTTTGCAAATTGGCATTATAATTAGTAGCTGGAGGGTACTTTTTTTTTGTGGGGTCGGTCAGGATGGGTGTTCAGGCCCTCTGTCAGATCGCTAGTTTGTTTTTATTATCCCCAGAGAAGAGTAGTGGGCATGTGTTTGGCAGGTGAAAAGTTCGGATTCTGTTTCAGAGAATGAAACAGGATCCGCATGCTCATCCAGTTCCTTTAAGAATCCTTTGCTTCATCAGCTGGGAATCCACTATGGTTCTATATACTCCTCTATGTGTGGGCACAGGTAACTGGCTTGTTCCAAGAAGTATGCCGCAGAGCTTTTCAATTAAGCAGTACGTTGAAAATTATTTGCAGGTTTTCAGCGTTTCACCATAATTTTGATAACGTTTGTATGTGTCTCCTGAAACCCAATATGGCTGCCAAGGACATAAGTATGCTGAGGCGTAGCTGACTTCGTGTTGCCTATTTTTGTTAGTGGAGACTGACAAGAAGCCATTCTTCTAAGTATCATCCCACCACCATTTTTCCATTGTTTAAAAATGCAGGGAAATTTTGCAAGTTAGCATTATAATTAGTAGCTGGAGGGTATTTTTTTTTGTGTGTGTGGGGTCAGTGTGGATGGGTTGGTCAGGCCATCTGTCAATTCACTGGTTTGTTTTTATTATCCCCAGAGAGGAGAAGTGGGCATGTGTTTGGCAGGTGAAAAGTGCGGATTCTGTTTCAGAGAATTAAACAGGATCCGCATGGTCATCTCATTCCTTTAAGAATCCTTGGCTTCATCATCTGGGATTCCACCATGTTTCTATATACTCCTCTATGCGTGGGCACAGGTACCTGGCTTGTTCCAAGAAGTATGCCTCAGAGCTTTTCAATTAACCAGTACGTGGAAAATTATTTGCAGGTTTTCAGCGTTTCACCATAATTTTGATAACGTTTGTATGTGCCTCCTGAAACCCAAGAAGGCTGCGACGGACATAACTATGCTGAGGAGTAGCTGACTTGGTGTTGCCTATTTTTGTTAGTGGAGACAGACAAGAAGCCATTCTTCTAAGTATCATCCCACCACCATTTTTGCATTGTTTTAAAATGCAGGGAAATTTTGCAAGTTAGCATTATAATTAGTAGCTGGAGGGTACGGTTTTTTTTTTTGTGTATGGTCGATGTGGATGAGGGGTTCAGGCCCCCTGTCAGTTCGCTGGTTAGTTTTTATTATCCCCAGAGAGGAGAAGTGGGCATGTTGTTGGCAGGTGAAAAGTGCGGATTCTGTTTCAAAGAAATAAACAGGATCCGCATGGTCATCCGCTTCCTTTAAGAATCCTTTGCTTCATCAGCTGGGAAACCACCATGGTTCTATATGCTCCCGAATGGGTGGGCACAGGTTACTGGCTTGTTCCAAGAAGTATGGCACAGAGCTTTTCAAATAAAAAGTACATTGAAAATTATTTGCAGGTGTTCAGCGTTTCATCATAATTGCGACAACGTTTGTGTGTGTCTTGAAACCCAAGATGGCTGCCACAGACATAACTATGCTGAGGCGTAGCTGACTTGGTATTGCCGATTTTTGTTAGTGGAGACTGACAGGAAGCCATTCATCTAAGTATCATGCCGCCATCATTTTTCCGTTGGTTAAAAATGAAGGGAAATTTTGGAAGTTAGCATTATAATTAGTAGCTGGAGGGTACGGTTTTTTTTGTGTGTGTGGTAGATGTGGATGGGGGGGTCAGGCCCCCGGTAAGTTCGCTGGTTAGTTTTTATTATCCCCAGAGAGGAGAACTGGGCATGTGTTTGGCAGGTGAAAAGGGCGGATTCTGTTTCAGAGAATTAACGATGATCCCCATGCCTATCCCGTTCCTTTAATAATCCTTTACTTCATCAGCTCGAAATCCACCATGGTTCTATATACTACTCTTTGCGTGGGAACAAGTAACTGGCTCGTTCCAAGAAGTATGCCGCAGAGCTTTTCAATTAACGAGTACGTTGAAAATTATTTGCAGGTGTTCAGGGTTTCACCATAATTGTGATAACGTTTGTTTGTGCCTCCTGAAACCCAGGATGGCTGCCACAAACATAACGATGCTGAGGCGTAGCTGACTTGGTTTTGCCTATTTTTGTTAGTGGAGACTGACAAGAATCCATTCTTCTAAGTATCATCTCACCATCATTTTTCCATTGTTTAAAAATGCAGGAAAATTTTGCAAGTTAGCATTATAATTAGTAGCCTGAGGCTACGGTGTTTTTTTTTTTTTTTTCCTGTGGGGTCGGTGTGGATGTGTTGGTCAGGCCCTCTGTCAGTTTGCTGGTTTGTTTTTATTATCCCCAGAGAGGAGAAGTGGGCATTTGTTTGGCAGGTGAAAAGTGCGGATTCTGTTTCAGAGAATTAAACAGGATCCGCATGGTCATCTCGTTCCTTTAAGAATCCTTTGCTTCATCAGCTGGGATTCCACCATGTTTCTATATACTCCTCTATGCGTGGGCACAGGTACCTGGCTTGTTCCAAGAAGTATGCCAGAGAGCTTTTCAATTAACCAGTACGTTGAAAATTATTTGCAGGTTTTCAGCGTTTCACCATAATTTTGATAACGTTTGTATGTGCCTCCTGAAACCCAAGAAGGCTGCGACGGATATAACTATGCTCAGGAGTAGCTGACTTGGTGTTGCCTATTTTTGTTAGTGGAGATTGACAAGAAGCCATTCTTCTAAGTATCATCCCACCACCATTGTTCCATTGTTTTAAAATGCAGGGAAATTTTGCAAGTTAGCATTATAATTAGTAGCTGGAGGGTACGGTTTTTTTTTTCTGTGGTCGATGTGGATGGGGGGGTCAGGCCCTCTGTCAATTCGCTGGTTAGTTTTTATTATCCCCAGAGAGGAGAAGTGGGCATGTGTTTGGCAGGTGAAAAGGGCGGATTCTGTTTCAGAGAATTAACGATGTTCCCCATGCTCATCCCGTTCCTTTAATAATCCTTTACTTCATGAGCTGGAAATCCACCATGGTTCTATATACTCCTCTTTGCGTGGGAACAGGTAACTGGCTTGTTCCAAGAAGTATGCCGCAGAGCTTTTCAATTAACCACTACGTTGAAAATTATTTGCAGGTGTTCAGCGTTTCACCATAATTGTGATAACGTTTGTTTGTGCCTCCTGAAACCCAAGAAGGCTGCCACGAACATAACGATGCTGAGGCGTAGCTGACTTGGTTTTGCCTATTTTTGTTAGTGGAGACTGACAAGAATCCATTCTTCTAAGTATCATCTCACCATCATTTTTCCATTGTTTAAAAATGCAGGATAATTTTGCAAGATAGCATTATAATTAGTAGCTGGAGGCTACGTTGTTTTTTTTTTTTCCTGTGGGGTCGGTGTGAATGTGTTGGACAGGCCCTCTGTCAGTTCGCTGGTTTGTTTTTATTATCCCCAGAGAGGAGAAGTGGGTATTAGTATGGCAGGTGAAAACTGCGGATCTGTTTCAGAGAATTAAAGAGGATCCGCATGGTAATCCCGTTCCTTTAAGAATCCTTTGCTTCATGAGCTGGGAATCCACCATGGTTCTATATACTTCTCTATGCGTGGGCACAGGAAACTGGCTTGTTCCAAGAAGTATGCCTCAGAGCTTTTCAATTAACCAGTATGTTGAAAATTCTTTGCAGGTTTTCAGTGTTTCACCATAATTGTGATAACGTGTGTATGTGTCTCGTGAAACCCAATGTGCCTGCCAAGGACATAAGTATGCTTAGGCGTAGCTGACTTCGTGTTGCCTATTTTTGTTAGTGGAGACTGACAAGAAGCCATTCTTCTAAGTATCATCCCACCATCATTTTTCCATTGTTTAAAAATGCAGGGAAATTTTGCAAGTTAGCATTATAATTAGTAGCTTGAGGGTACCTTTTTTTTTTCTTTTTGTGGGGTCAGTGTGGATGGGTTGGTCAGGCCATCTGTCAATTCACTGGTTTGTTTTTATTATCCCCAGAGAGGAGAAGTGAGCATATATTTGGCAGGTGAAAAGTGCGGATTCTGTTTCAGAGAATTAAACAGGATCCGCATGGTCATCTCATTCCTTTAAGAATCCTTTGCTTCATCAGCTGGGATTCCACCATGTTTCTATATACTCCTCTATGCGTGGGCACAGGTACCTGGGTTGTTCCAAGAAGTATGCTGGAGAGTTTTCAAATTAACCAGTACGTTGAAAATTATTTGCAGGTTTTCAGCATTTCACCACAATTTTGATAACGTTTGTAGTGCCTCCTGAAACCCAAGAAGGCTGTGACAGACATAACTATGCTGAGGAGTAGCTCACTTGGTGTTGCCTATTTTTGTTAGTGGAGACAGACAAGAAGCCATTCTTCTAAGTATCATCCCACCAATATTTTTCCATTGTTTTAAAATGCAGGGAAATTTTGCAAGTTAGCATTATAATTAGTAGCTGGAGGGTACGGTTTTTTTGTGTGTGTGGTCGATGTGGATGGGGGGTTCAGGCCCTCTGTCAGTTCGCTGGTTAGTTTTTATTATAACCAGAGAGGAGAAGTGGGCATGTGTTTGGCAGGAGAAAAGGGCGGATTCTGTTTCAGAGAATTAACGATTATCCCCATGGTCATCCCGTTCCTTTAATAATCCTTAACTTCATCAGCTGGAAATCCACCATGGTTCTATATACTCCTCTTTGCGTGGGAACAGGTAAATGGCTTGTTCCAAGAAGTATGCCGCAGAGCTTTTCAATTAACCACTACGTTGAAAATTATTTGCAGGTGTTCAGCGTTTCACCATAATTGTGATAACGTTTGTTTGTGCCTCCTGAAACCCAAGAAGGCTGCGATGGACATAACGATGCTGAGGAGTAGCTGACTTGGTGTTGCCTATTTCTGTTAGTGGAGACTGACAGGAAGCCATTCTTCTAAGTATCATCCCACCATCATTTTTCCATTGTTTAAAAATGCCGGGAAATTTTGCAAGTTAGCATTATAATTAGTAGCTGGAGGGTACTTTTTTTTTTTTTTTTTTGTGGGGTCAGTGTGGATGGGTTGGTCAGGCCATCTGTCAATTCACTGGTTTGTTTTTATTATCCCCAGAGAGGAGAAGTGGGCATGTGTTTGGCAGGTGAAAAGTGCGGATTCTGTTTCAGAGTATTAAACAGGATCCGCATGGTCATCTCATTTTTTTAAGAATCCTTTGCTTCATCAGCTGGGATTCCACCATGTTTCTATATACTCCTCTATGCGTGGGCACAGGTACCTGGCTTGTTCCAAGAATATGCCGCAGAGCTTTTCAATTAACCACTACGTTGAAAATTATTTGCAGGTTTTCAGCGTTTCACCATAATTTGATAACGTTTGTATGTGCCTTCTGAAACCCAAGAAGACTGCGACGGACATAACTATGCTGAGGAGTAGCTGACTTGGTGTTGCCTATTTTTGTTAGTGGAGACTGACAAGAAGCCATTCTTCTAAGTATTATCCCACCAACATTTTTCCATTGTTTTTAAATGCAGGGAAATTTTGCAATTTAGCATTATAATTAGTAGCTGGAGGGTACGGTTTTTTTTTTGTGTGTGGTCGATGTGGATGGGGGTTCAGGCCTTCTGTCAGTTTGCTGGTTAGTTTTTATTATCCCCAGAGAGGAGAAGTGGGCATGTGTTTGGCAGGTGAAAAGGGCGGATTCTGTTTCAGAGAATTAACGATGATCCCCATGGTCATCCCGTTCCTTTAATAATCCTTTACTTCATCAGCTGGAAATCCACCATGGTTCTATATACTCCTCTTTGCGTGGGAACAGGTAACTGGCTTGTTCCAAGAAGTATGCCGCAGAGCTTTTCAATTAACCACTACGTTGAAAATTATTTGCAGGTGTTCAGCGTTTCACCATAATTGTGATAACGTTTGTTTGTGCCTCTTGAAACCCAAGATGGCTGCCAAGAACATAACTATGCTGAGGCGTAGCTGACTTGGTTTTGCCTATTTTTGTTAGTGGAGACTGACAAGAATCCATTCTTCTAAGTATCATCTCACCATCATTTTTCCATTGTTTAAAAATTAAGGAAAATTTTGCAAGTTAGCATTATAATTAGTAGCTGGAGGCTACGGTGTTTTTTTTTTTTTCCAGTGGGCTCGGTGAATGTGTTGGTCAGGCCCTCTGTCAGTTCGCTGGTTTGTTTTTATTATCCCCAGAGAGGAGAAGTGGGTATTAGTATGGCAGGTGAAAACTGCAGATCTGTTTCAGAGAATTAAACAGGATCCGCATGGTAATCCCGTTCCTTTAAGAATCCTTTGCTTCATGAGCTGGGAATCCACCATGGTTCTATATACTTCTCTATGCGTGGGCACAGGAAACTGGCTTGTTCCAAGAAGTATGCCTCAGAGCTTTTCAATTAACCAGTATGTTGAAAATCCTTTGCAGGTTTTCAGCGTTTCACCATAATTGTGATAATGTGTGTATGTGCCTACTGAAACCAAATATGGCTGCTACGGACATAACTATGCCGAGGCGTAGCTGACTTGGTGTTGCCTATTTTTGTCAGTGGAGACTGACAAGAAGCCATTCTTCTAAGTATCATCCCACCATCATTTCTCCATTGTTTAAAAATGCAGGGAAATTTTGCAAATTGGCATTATAATTAGTAGCTGGAGGGTACTTTTTTTTCTGGGGGTCGGTCAGGATGGGTGTTCAGGCCCTCTGTCAGATCGCTGGTTTCTTTTTATTATCCCCAGAGAAGAGTAGTGGGAATGTGTTTGGCAGGTGAAAAGTGCGGATTCTGTTTCAGAGAATTAAACAGGATCCGCATGGTCATCTCCTTCCTTTAAGAATCCTTTGCTTCATCAGCTTGGATTCCACCATGTTTCTATATACTCCTCTATGCGTGGGCACAGGTACCTGGCTTGTTCCAAGAAGTATGCTGGAGAGTTTTCAAATTAACCAGTACGTTCAAAATTATTTGCAGGTTTTCAGCGTTTCACCATAATTTTGAAAATGTTTGTATGTGAATCCTGAAACCCAAGAAGGCTGCGACGGACATAACTATGCTGAGGAGTAGCTGACTTGGTATTGCCTATTTTTGTTAGTGGAGACAGACAAGAAGCCATTCTTCTAAGTATCATCCCACCACCATTTTTCCATTGTTTTAAAATGCAGGGAAATTTTGCAAGTTAGCATTATAATTAGTAGCTGGAGGGTACGGTTTTTTTTTGTGTGTGGTCGATGTGGATGGGGGGGTCAGGCCCTCTGTCAATTCGCTGGTTAGTTTTTATTATCCCCAGAGAGGAGAAGTGGGCATGTGTTTGGCAGGTGAAAAGGGCGGTTTCTGTTTCAGAGAATTAAGGATGATCCCCATGGCCATCCCGTTCCTTTAATAATCTTTTACTTCATCAGCTGGAAATCCACCATGGTTCTATATACTCCTCTTTGCGTGGGAACAGGTAACTGGCTTGTTCCAAGAAGTATGCCACAGAGCTTTTCAATTAACCACTACGTTGAAAATTATTTGCAGGTGTTCAGCGTTTCAGCATAATTGTGATAACGTTTGTTTGTGCCTCCTGAAACCCAAGAAGGCTGCGACGGACATAACTATGCTGAGGAGTAGCTGACTTGGTGTTGCCTATTTTTGTTAGTGGAGACAGACAAGAAGCCATTCTTCTAAGTATCATCCCACCACCATTTTTCCATTCTTTTAAAAGGCAGGGAAATTTTGCAAGTTAGCATTATAATTAGTAGCTGGAGGGTACGGTTTTTTTTTTGGTCTGGTCAATGTGGATGGGGGGGTCAGGCCCTCTGTCAGTTCGCTGGTTAGTTTTTATTATCCCCAGAGAGGAGAAGTGGGCATGTGTTTGGCAGGTGAAAAGGTCGGATTCTGTTTCAGAGAATGAAACAGGATCCGCATGCTCATCCCGTTCCTTTAGGAAACTTTTGCTTCATCAGCTGGGAATCCACCATGGTTCTATATACTCCTCTATGTGTGGGCACAGGTAACTGGCTTGTTCCAAAAAGGATGCCGCAGAGCTTTTCAATTAAGCAGTACGTTGAAAATTATTTGCAGGTTTTCAGCGTTTCACCATAATTCTTATAACGTTTGTATGTGTCTCCTGAAACCCAATATGGCTGCCACGGACATAAGTATGCTGAGGCGTAGCTGACTTCGTGTTGCCGATTTTAGTTATTGGAGACTGACAAGAAGCCATTCTTCTAAGTATCATCCCACCATCATTTTTCCATTGTTTAAAAATGCAGGGAAATTTTGCAAGTTATCATTATAATTAGTAGCTGGAGGGTCCTTTTTTTTTTTTTTGTGGGGTCAGTGTGGATGGGTTGGTCAGGCCATCTGTCAATTCACTGGTTTGTTTTTATTATCCCCAGAGAGGAGAAGTGGGCATGTGTTTGGCAGGTGAAAAGTGCGGATTCTGTTTCAGAGAATTAAACAGGATCCGCATGGTCATCTCATTTTTTTAAGAATCCTTTGCTTCATCAGCTGGGATTCCACCATCTTTCTATATACTCCTCTATGAGTGGGCACAGGTACCTGGCTTGTTCCAAGAAGTATGCCGCAGAGCTTTTCAATTAACCACTACGTTGAAAATTATTTGCAGGTTTTCAGCGTTTCACCATAATTTGATAATGTTTGTATGTGCCTCCTGAAACCCAAGAAGGCTGCGACGGACATAACTATGCTGAGGAGTAGCTGACTTGGTGTTGCCTATTTTTGTTAGTGGAGACAGACAAGAAGCCATTCTTCTAAGTATCATCCCACCACCGTTTTTCCATTGTTTTAAAAGGCAGGGAAATTTTGCAATTTAGCATTATAATTAGTAGCTGGAGGGTACGGTTTATATTTTTTGTGTGTGGTTGATGTGGATGGGGGGTCAGGCCCTCTGTCAGTTCACTGGTTAGTTTTTATTATCCCCAGAGAGGAGAAGGGGGCATGTGTTTGGCAGGTGAAAAGGGCGGATTCTGTTTCAGAGAATTAACGATGATCCCCATGGTCATCCCGTTCCTTTAATAATCCTTTACTTCATCAGCTGGAAATCCACCATGGTTCTATATACTCCTCTTTGCGTGGGAACAGGTAACTGGCTTGTTCCAAGAAGTATGCCGCAGAGCTTTTCAATTAACCAGTACGTTGAAAATTATTTGCAGGTTTTCAGCGTTTCACCATAATTGTGATAACGTTTGTTTGTGCCTCCTGAAACCCAAGAAGGCTGCCACGAACATAACGATGCTGAGGCGTAGCTGACTTGGTTTTGCCTATTTTTGTTAGTGGAGACTGACAAGAATCCATTCTTCTAAGTATCATCTCACTATCGTTTTTCCGTTGTTTAAAAATGCAGGAAAATTTTGAAAGTTAGCATTGTAATTAGTAGCTGGAGGCTACGGTGTTTTTTTTTTTTTTTCCTGTGGGGTCGGTGTGGATGTGTTGGTCAGGCCATCTGTCAGTTTGCTGATTTGTTTTTATTATGCCCAGAGAGGAGAAGTGGGTATTAGTATGGCAGGTGAAAACTGCGGATCTGTTTCAGAGAATTAAACAGGATCCGCATGGTCATCCCTTTCCTTTAAGAGTCATTTGCTTCATGAGCTGGGAATCCACCATGGTTCTATATACTTCTCTATGCGTGGGCACAGGAAACTGGCTTGTTCCAAGAAGTATGCCTCAGAGCTTTTCAATTAACCAGTATGTTGAAAATCCTTTGCAGATTTTTAACGTTTCACCATAATTGTGATAACGTGTGTATGTGCCTACTGAAACCAAATATGGCTGCTACGGACATAACTATGCTGAGGCGTAGCTGACTTGGTGTTGCCTATTTTTGTCAGTGGAGACTGACAAGAAGCCATTCTTCTAAGTATCATCCCACCATCATTTCTCCATTGTTTTAAAATGCAGGGAAATTTTGCAAATTGGCATTACAATTAGTAGCTGGAGGGTACTTCTTTTTGTGGGGTGGGTCAGGATGGGTGTTCAGGCCCTCTGTCAGATCGATGGTTTGTTTTTATTATCCTCAGAGAAGAGTAGTGGGCATGTGTTTGGCAGGTGAAAAGTGCGGATTCTGTTTCAGAGAATTAAACAGGATCCGCATGGTCATCTCATTCCTTTAAGAATCCTTTGCTTCATCAGCTGGGATTCCACCATGTTTCTATATACTCCTCTATGCGTGGGCACAGGTACCTGGCTTGTTCCAAGAAGTATGCTGGAGAGTTTTCAAATTAACCAGTACGTTGAAAATTATTTGCAGGTTTTCAGCGTTTCACCATAATTTTGATAAGGTTTGTATGTGCCTCCTGAAACCCAAGAAGGCTGCGACGGACATAACTATGCTGAGGAGTAGCTGACTTGGTGTTGCCTATTTTTGTTAGTGGAGACTGACAAGAATCCATTCTTCTAAGTATCATCCCACCACCATTTTTGCATTGTTTTAAAATGCAGGGAAATTTTGCAAGTTAGCATTATAATTAGTAGCTGGAGGGTACGGTTTTTTTTTGTTTGTGGTCGATGTGGATGGGGGGGTCAGGCCCTCTGTCAGTTCGCTGGTTAGTTTTTATTATCCCCAGAAAGGAGAAGTGGGCATGTGTTTGGCAGGTGAAAAGGGCAGATTCTGTTTCAGAGAATTAACGATGATCCCCAAGGTCATCCCGTTCCTTTAATAATCCTTTACTTCATCAGCTGGAAATCCACCATGGTTCTATATACTCCTCTTTGCGTGGGAACAGGTAACTGGCTTGTTCCAAGAAGTATGCCCCAGAGCTTTTCACTTAACCAGTACGTTGAAAATTATTTGCAGGTTTTCAGCGTTTCACCATAATTGTGATAACGTTTGTTTGTGCCTCCTGTAACCCAAGAAGGCTGCGACGGACATAACTATGCTGAGGCGTACCTGACTTGGTGTTGCCTATTTTTGTTAGTGGAGACTGACAAGAATCCATTCTTCTAAGTATCATCTCACCATCGTTTTTCCATTGTTTAATAATGCAGGGAAATTTTGCAAGTTAGCATTATAATTAGTAGCTGCTGGGTACGGTTTTTTTTTGTGTGTGGTCGATGTGGATGGGGGGGTCAGGCCCTCTGTCAGTTCGCTGGTTAGTTTTTATTATCCCCAGAGAGGAGAAGTGGGCATGTGTTTGGCAGGTGAAAAGGGCGGATTCTGTTTCAGAGAATTAACGATGATCCCCATGGTCATCCCGTTCCTTTAATAATCCTTTACGTCATGAGCTGGAAATCCACCATGGTTCTATATACTCCTCTTTGCGTGGGAACAGGTAACTGGCTTGTTCCAAGAAGTATGCCGCAGAGCTTTTCAATTAACCACTACGTTGAAAATTATTTGCAGGTGTTGAGCGTTTAACCCTAACCAGAACCCCTAAAGCTAACCCTGAAACCTATCCCTAACCCTACCAGTAAACTTTAACCCTAAACCTAAGCCCAACCCTTAACCCTAATCCTATCCTTTTACCCTAAAACTAACCCCTAAACCTAACCCCTATACCTCACCCTAACTCTAACCCCAATCCTAATTCTAACCTTACCCCTTCATAAAACACTAACTCCTAACCGCTAACAATAACACTAACCAAAAACCCTAATCACTAATCCCTAACCCTAACGCTTAACCTTTACCCTAACCGTTAACCCTCACCCTAAATCTTAACACTGACCCTAACCTTAACCTTTAACTCTAAGCCTAACCCTTAAGCCTACAGTAAGGAAGACCCTTAATGCTAATGGGATCCCTTATCCCTAACCCTAACACTACAGCTAAAAATAACCCTAACCTTGGATCCTTAAACCTAACCCCTAACACTTATTTAACCCCAAACCCTAACCCTAATCCTAAGCATTAAACCTAACCCTATCTCTTAACCCTAACGATAGCCCTTACCCTAACGCCTAGATCTAACCCTAAATCTAACCTACCACCTAATCCGAACCTTAAGCCCTAATGCTAACACTAACCCTGAACCCTAAACCTACCCGTAACCCTTAACACTAACCCTATCCGTGAACCTTAACCCTGACCCTAACCATTACCCGCACCCAAGCATTTAACCCTGACCATAACACTAATCCTTAATGCTAACCCTAACACTAAACCCTAACCCTAAGCCCAACACTTAACCCTAATCCTATCCCTTAACCCTAACCCTAACCCTAACCCTAATGCTAACCCCTAAACGTAACCCTAACCGTGACCAGTAAACCTAACCCTAACCTCTAACACAAACCATAGCACATAACTCTAACCCTAAAACTAACCCTAACCCTAACCCTAACCCTAAACCCTAACTCTTAACCTTAACCCTAAGCGTTAACTCTCACGCTAACCTTTAATCCTAACCCTAATCCTAATCTTCAACCCTAAACCTAACACTTAACCCTAACCCTGTTCCAAAGCCTAACCCCTCATCTTAACCCTAACCGTAAACCTCAACCCTAAACCAAAGTGTAACCGTTAAACCTAAGAGTAAACTTTAACCCTAACCCTATTCCCTAACTCTAAGCCCTCACCCTAACACTAAACTTCATCCTTAACCCTAAGCAGAATCCTAACCCTAAATCTAATTCTCAGACTTCTTGCTTTCTTAGAGTTTAGAAAGCCTGCAATCCTCCCATGCCATGCGTGAAAGGAGGCTCTACCACTGTGTCCTGCATGAAACCCACGGGCCCATACCCAGAGTATGATAGAGTGGGTTCCCGGGTACAATCCCAGTCCCCTAAACTCCCCCCGCCCGCCTAATGCAGACAGGGCCCGTGGGCTAAGCATAAACAATACCTTTAACAGATAACCCTAACCCTGAACATAACACCCAACCCTGTTCCTATTTCTCCCCTTAACACGTAAACCTCACCGTGCGCCTAACTTTAACCTCTTATCCTAACGTTAATGCATAACGCATTTCCTGAGAACAACCCCTATCCCATAATTCTAACCCTATCTCCTAGTCATCACTGTGACACCTAATCCCTAACGCTAATTCTAAACCGGTAACCCTAACCGGAACCCTACCTACAACCCTAACACTGACAGTAACCCTTACTTCTAACCCCAACGCTATGCCTAACAAAAACCCTAACCCTTGACACTAACCCTTCACCCTAACCCCTAAGCCTTACCCTAACCCTTAACCCTAATCCTAATCCTAACCATTAAACCTAACCCTAGCTCTTAAAGCTAACCCTAAGCCTTACCCTCACGGCTAGACCTAACCCTGACACTAACCTAACACCTAACCCTAACCAGAACCCCTAAAGCTAACCCTGGACCCTATCCCTAACCCTAGCAGTAAACTTTAACCCTAAACCTAAGCCCAATCCGTAACCCTAATCCTACCCTTTTACCCTAAAACTAACCCCTAAACCTAACCCCTATACCTCACCCTAACTCTAACCCCAATCCTAATTCTAACCATACCCCTTCATAAAACACTAACTCCTAACCGCTAACCCTAACACTAACCAAAAACCCTAATCACTAATCCCTAACCCTAACGCTTAACCTTTACCCTAACTGTTAACCCTCACCCTAAATCTTAACACTGACCCTAAACTTAACCTTTAACTCTAAGCCTAAATATTAACCCTACAGTATGGCAGACCCTTAAGGCTAATGGGATCCCTTATCCGTAACCCTAACACTACAGCTAAAAATAACCCTAACCTTGGATCCTTAAACCTAACCCCTAACACTTACTTTAACCCCAAACCCTAACCCTACTCCTAAGGAATAAACCTAACCCTATCTCTTAACCCTAACGCTAGCCCTAACCCTAACGCCTAGATATAACCCTAAATCTAACCTACCGCCTAATCCTAACCTTAAGCCCTAATGCTAACACTAACCCTGAACCCTAAACCTACCCGTAACCCTTAACGCTAACCCTATCCGTGAACCTTAACCCTGACCCTAATCATTACCCTCACCCAAGCATTTAACCCTGACCCTAACCCTAATCCTTAATGCTAACCCTAACACTAAACCCTAACCCTAAGCCTAACACTTAACCCTAATCCTATCCCTTAACCCTAACCCTAACCCTAATGCTATCCCCTAAACGTAACTCTAACCGTGACCAGTAAACCTAACCCTAACCTCTAACACAAACCATAGCACATGACTCTAACCCTAAAACTAACCCTAACCCTAACCCTAACACCTAACTGTTAACCTTAACCCTAAGCGTTAACTCTCACGCTAACCTTTAATCCTAACCCTAATCCTAATCTTCAACCCAAACCTAACACTTAACCCTAACCCTGTACCAAACCCTAACCCCTCATCTTAACCCTAACCGTAAACCTCAACCCTAAACCAAAGTGTAACTGTTAAACCTAAGAGTAACCTTTAACCCTAACCCTAATCCCTAACCCTAAGCCCTCACCCTAACACTAAACTTCATCCTTAACCCTAACCATAATCCTAACCCTAAATCTAATTGTCAGACTTCTTGCTTTCTTAGAGTTTAGAAAGCCTGCAATCCTCCCATGCCATGCGTGAAAGGAGGCTCTACCACTGTGTCCTGCATGAAACCCACGTGCCCATACTCAGAGTATGATAGAGTGGGTTCCTGGGTACAATCCCAGCCCCCTAAACTCCCCCCGCCCGCCTAATGCAGACAGGGCCCGTGCGCTAAGCATAAACAATACCTTTAACAGATATCCCTAACCCTGAACATAACACCCAACCCTGTTCCTATTTCTCCCCTTAACACGTAAACCTCACCGTGCACCTAACTTTAACCACTTATCCTAACGTTAATGCATAACCCATTTCCTGAGAACAACCCCTATCCCATAATTCTAACCCTATCTCCTAGTCATCACTGTGACACCTAATCCCTAACCCTAATTCTAAACCGCTAACCCTAACCGGAACCCTACCTACAACCCTAACACTGACAGTAATCCTTACTTCTAAACCCAATGCTATGCCTAACAAAAACCCTAACCCTTCACGCAAACCCCTAAGCCTTACGCTAACCCTTAACCCTAATCCTAATCCTAACCATTAAACCTAACCCTAGCTCTTAAAGCTAACCCTAAACCTTACCCTCACGACTAGACCTAACCCTGACACTAACCTAACACCTAATCCTAACCAGAACCCCTAAAGCTAACCCTGAACCCTATCCCTAACCCTAGCAGTAAACTTTAACCCTAAACCTAATCCCAACCCATAACCCTAATCCTATCCTTTTACCCTAAAACTAACCCCTAAACCTAACCCCTATACCTAACCCTAACTCTAACCCGAATCCTAAATCTAACGATACCCCTTCATAAAACACGAACTCCTAACCTCTAACCCTAACACTAACCAAAAACCCTAATCGCTAATCCCTAACCCTAACGCTTAACCTGTACCCTAACCGTTAACCCTCACCCTAATTCTTAACACTGACCCTAACCTTAACCTTTAACTCTAAGCCTAACCCTTAACCCTACAGTAAGGAAGACCCTTAATGCTAATGGGATCCCTTATCCCTAACCCTAACACTACAGCTAAAAATAACCCTAACCTTTTATCCTTAAACCTAACCCCTAACACTTACTTTAACCCCAAAAACTAACCCTAATCCTAAGCATTAAACCTAACCCTATCTCTTAACCCTAACGCTAGCCCTTACCCTAACGCCTAGTTCTAACCTTAAATCTAACCTCCCGCCTAATCCTAACTTTAAGCCCTAATGCTAACGCTAACTCTGAACCCTAAACCTACCCGTAACCTTTAACGCTAACCCTATCCGTAAACCTTAACCCTGACCCTAACCATTACCCGCACCCAAGCATTTAACCCTGACCCTAACACTAATCCTTAATGATAACCCTAACACTAAACCCTAACCCTAAGCCCAACACTTAACCCTAATCCTATCCCTTAACCCTAACCCTAACCCTAACCCTAATGCTAACCCCTAAACGTAACCCTACCCGTGAACAGTAAACCTAACCCTAACCTCTAACACAAACCATAGCACATAACTCTAACCCTAAAACTAACCCTAACCCTAAACCTAACCCTAAACCCTAACTCTTAACCTTAACCCTAAGCGTTAACTCTCACGCTAACATTTAATCCTAACCCTAATCCTAATCTTGAACCCTAAACCTAACACTTAACCCTAACCCTGTACCAAACCCTAACCCCTCATCTTAACCCTAACCTTAAACATCAACCCTAAACAAAAGTGTAACCGTTAAATCTAAGAGTAACCTTTAACCCTAACCGTAATCCCTAAGCCTAAGCCCTCACCCTAACACTAAACTTCATCCTTAACTCTAACCATAACCCTAACCCTAAATCTAATTCTCAGACTTCTTGCTTTCTTAGAGTTTAGAAAGCCTGCAATCCCCCCACGCCATGCGTGAAAGGAGGCTCTACCACAGTGTCCTGCATGAAACCCAGAGGCCCATACACTGCGTGTGGTAGAGTGGGTTCCCAGCGACCATCCCAGACACCTAACTTTGCCTCCTAGGGCATACAGGGCCCGTGCCCTAAGCATAAACCCTACCCCTCACCCATAAGCCTAACCCACAACATAACACCTAACCCTGATCCTACTGCTCACCTTAACAGGTAAACCTCACCATAACCCTAACTTTAACCCCATATCTTAACGTTAATGCATGACACCCTGAGAACAAGCCCTATACCGTCATTATAACCCTAACTCCTAGCTATAACCGTAACACCTAATCCCTAATTCTGAAACGCCAACCCTAACCTTAACCCGACCAACAACACTAACACTAACCCTAACCCCTTACCCTAACCCTACGCCTAAAAGTAACCCTAACTGTTGATCCTTCGTCATAACCCCTAACCTTAACCCTAACCCTTAACCCTATTTCCAATCCTAACCATTAAACATAACCCTAACCCTTAACCCTAACCCTAACCTTTACCCTAATGCCTAGAGATCTAACCCCAACACTGACCTACAGTTAACACTAACCCCAACCCCTAATGCTAACCTTAAACCTGAACCAAGCTCCTAACCCTTAACCCTAACAATATCCCTAACCCCTAGGCCTAACCCCAACTGCTAACCCTCTACCCCACACCCTGAATCCTAACCCTATCCCTTAACCCTAACCCCTAACCCTAACGCTAACTCCAACCCAAAACCTTACCCTGGCCCCCTAACCCAGACTTAACACCTTACCCCTATCACTAACTCTAACCCTAACTACTAATCCCTAGCACCTAACCCTGACTCGAAACCTAACCCCTAACACGAAAAACCCTAACCCCAACCCCAACCCTAATTCTCACACTACTTCCATTCCCAGAGTGAAGCAAGCCTACAATACAGCCATGCCATGTGTGAGATGAGGCTCCGCCTGTGTCCTGCATGGAGGTCCTGTCCCAAGGCCCAGGGAATGATGTTGTGCATTCGTGGTGACTCCGACCGCACCCCTCTCACCGTAGATTAACCAGGTCCTGTGCCCTTAAACTGACCGCTAAAGCTAAGCCCTACCACCAACGCTAACCCCTGACCCTGAACCTAAGCCCCGAGCCTAAAGCCCAACATTAACTCTAGACCCTTACACTAAACCTAATCCCTAACCCTAATGCTAACCCCTAAACCCAACCCTAACCGTGAACAGTAAACCTAACCCTAACCCCTAACACAAACCATAGCAGATAACTCTAACCCTAAATCTAACCCTAAGCCTAACCGTAAACCATAACTCTTAACCTTAACCCTAAGCGTTAACTCTCACGCTAACCTTTAATCCTAACCCTAATCCTAATCTTCAACCCAAACCTAACACTTAACCCTAAACGTCAACCAAACCCTAACCTCTCATCTTAACCCTAACCGTAAACCTCAACCTTAAACCGAACTGTAACCGTTAAACCTAAGAGTAACCTTTAACCCTAACCCTAATCCCTAACCTTAAGCCCTCACCCTAACACTAAACTTCATCCTTAACCCTAACCATAATCCTAACCCTAAATCTAATTCTCAGACTTCTTGCTTTCTTAGAGTTTAGAAAGCCTGCAATCCTCCCATGCCATGCGTGAAAGGAGGCTCTACCACTGTGTCCTGCATGAAACCCACGGGCCCATACACAGAGTATGATAGAGTGGGTTCCCGGGTACAATCCCAGCCCCCTAAACTCCCCCCGCCCGCCTAGTGCAGACAGGGCCCGTGCGCTAAGTATAAACAATACCTTAACAGATAACCCTAACCCTGAACATAACACCCAACCCTGTTCCTATTTCTCCCCTTAACACGTAAACCTCACCGTGAGCCTAACTTTAACCTCTTATCCTAACGTTAATGCATAAACCATTCCCTGAGAACAACCCCTATCCCATAATTATAACCCTATCTCCTAGTCATCACTGGAACACCTAATCCCTAACCCTAATTCTAAACCGCTAACCCTAACCGTAACCCTACCTACAACCCTAACACTGACAGTAACCCTTACTTCTAACCCCAACGCTATGCCTAACAAAAACCCTAACCCTTCACCCAAACCCCTAAGCCTTACGCTAACCCTTAACCCTAATCCTAATCCTAACCATTAAACCTAACCCTAGCTCTTAAAGCTAACCCTAAACCTTACCCTCACGACTAGACCTAACCCTGACACTAACCTAACACCTAACCCTAACCAGAACCCCTAAAGCTAACCCTGAACCCTATCCCTAACCCTTGCAGTAAACTTTAACCCTAAACCTAAGCCCAACCCGTAACCCTAATCCTATCCTTTTACCCTAAAACTAACCCCTAAACCTAACCCCTATACCTCACCCTAACTCTAACCCCAATCCTAATTCTAACCATACCCCTTCATAAAACACGAACTCCTAACCTCTAACCCTAACACTAACCAAAAACCCTAATCGCTAATCCCTAACCATAACGCTTAACCTTTACCCTAACCGTTAACCCTCACCCTAATTCTTAACACTGACCCTAACCTTAACCTTTAACTCTAAGCCTAACCCTTAACCCTACAGTAAGGAAGACCCTTAATGCTAATGGGATCCCTTATCCCTAACCCTAACACTACAGCTAAAAATAACCCTAACCTTGGATCCTTAAACCTAACCCCTAACACTTACTTTAACCCCAAACCCTAACCCTAATCCTAAGCATTAAACCTAACCCTATCTCTTAACCCTAACGATAGCCCTTACCCTAACGCCTAGTTCTAACCCTAAATCTAACCTCCCGCCTAATCCTAACCTTAAGCCCTAATGCTAACGCTAACCCTGAACCCTAAACCTACCCGTAACCCTTAACACTAACCCTATCCGTAAACCTTAACCCTGACCCTAACCATTACCCGCACCCAAGCATTTAACCCTGACCCTAACCCTAATCCTTAATGATAACCCTAACACTAAACCCTAACCCTAAGCCCAACACTTAACCCTAATCCTATCCCTTAACCCTAACCCTAACCCTAACCCTAATGCTAACCCCTAAACGTAACCCTAACCGTGAACAGTAAACCTAACCCTAACCTCTAACACAAACCATAGCACATAACTCTAACCCTAAAACTAACGCTAACCCTAACCCTAAACCTAAACCCTAACTCTTAACCTTAACACTAAGCGTTAACTCTCACGCTAACCTTTAATCCTAACCCTAATCCTAATCTTCAACCGTAAACCTAACACTTAACCCTAACCCTGTACCAAACCCTAACCCCTCATCTTAACCCTAACCTTAAACCTCAACCAAAAACCAAAGTGTAACTGTTAAATCTAAGAGTAACCTTTAACCCTAACCGTAATCCCTAAGCCTAAGCCCTCACCCTAACACTAAACTTCATCCTTAACCCTAACCATAACCCTAACCCTAAATCTGATTCTCAGACTTCTTGCTTTCTTAGAGTTTAGAAAGCCTGCAATCCTCCCATGCCATGCGTGAAAGGAGGCTCTGCCACAGTGTCCTGCATGAAACCCAGAGGCCCATACACTGCGTGCGGTAGAGTGGGTTCCCAGCGACCATCCCAGACACCTAACTTTGCCTCCTAGGGCATACAGGGCCCGTGCCCTAAGCATAAACCCTACCCCTCACCCATAAGCCTAACCCACAACATAACACCTAACCCTGATCCTACTGCTCACCTTAACAGGTAAACCTCACCATAACCCTAACTTTAACCCCATATCTTAACGTTAATGCATGACATCCTGAGAACAAGCCCTATACCGTCATTATAACCCTAACTCCTAGCTATAACCGTAACACCTAATCCCTAATTCTGAAACGCCAACCCTAACCTTAACCCGACCAACAACACTAACACTAACCCTAACCCCTTACCCTAACCCTACGCCTAAAAGTAACCCTAACCGTTGATCCTTAGTCATAACCCCTAACCTTAACCCTAACCCTTAACCCTATTCCCAATCCTAACCATTAAACAAAACCCTAACTCTTAACCCTAAGCCTAACTTTTACCCTAATGCCTAGAGATCTAACCGCAACACTGACCTACAGTTAACACTAACCCCAACCCCTAATGCTAACCTTAAACCTGAACCAAGCTCCTAACCCTTAACCCTAACACTATCCCTAACCCCTAAGCCTAACCCCAACTGTTAACCCTCTAACCCTCACCCTGAATCCTAACCCTATCCCTTAACCCTAACCCCTAACACTAACGCTAACTCCAACCCTAAACCTTACCCTGGCCCCCTAACCCAGACTTAACACCTTACCCCTAACACTAACTCTAACCCTAACCACTAATCCCTAGCACCTAACCCTGACTCGAAACCTAACCCCTAACACGAAAAACCCTAACCCCAACCCCAACCCTAATTCTCACACTACTTCCATTCCCAGAGTGAAGCAAGCCTACAATACAGCCATGCCATGTGTGAGATGAGGCTCCGCCTGAGTCCTGCATGGAGGTCCTGTCCCAAGGCCCAGGGAATGATGTTGTGCTTTCGTGGTGACTCCGACCGCACCCCTCTCACCGTAGATTAACCAGGTCCTGTGCCCTTAAACTGACCGCTAAAGCTAAGCCCTACCACCAACGCTAACCCCTGACCCTGAACATAAGCCCTGAGCCTAGAGCCCAACATTAACTCTAGACCCTTACCCTAAACCTAATCCCTAACCCTAATGCTAACCCCTAAACCCAACCCTAACCGTGAACAGTAAACCTAACCCTAACCCCTAACACAAACCATAGCACATAACTCTAACCCTAAATCTAACCCTAAGGCTAACCGTAAACCCTAACTCTTAACCTTAACCCTAAGCGTTAACTCTCACGCTAACCTTTAATCCTAACCCTAATCCTAATCTTCAACCCAAACCTTATACTTAACCTTAAACATCTACCAAACCCTAACCCCTCATCTTAACCCTAAACGTAAACCTCAACCCTAACCGAACTGTAACCGTTAAACCTAAGAGTAACCTTTAACCCTAACCCTAATCCCTAACCTTAAGCCCTCACCCTAACACTAAACTTCATCCTTAACCCTAACCATAACCCTAACCCAAAATCTAATTCTCAGACTTCTTGCTTTCTTAGAGTTTATAAAGCCTGCAATCCTCCCATGCCATGCGTGAAAGGAGGCTCTGCCACAGTGTCCTGCATGAAACCCAGAGGCCCATACACTGCGTGCGGTAGAGTGGGTTCCCAGCGACCATCACAGACACCAAACTTTGCCTCCTAGGGCATACAGGGCCCGTGCCCTAAGCATAAACCCTACGCCTCACCCATATGCCTAACCCACAACATAACACCTAACCCTGATCCTACTGCTCACCTTAACAGGTAAACCTCACCATAACCCTAACTTTAACCCCATATCTTAACGTTAATGCATGACACCCTGAGAACAAGCCCTATACCGTCATTATAACCCTAACTCCTAGCTATAACCGTAACACCTAATCCCTAATTCTGAAACGCCAACCCTAACCTTAACCCGAACAACAAAACTAACACTAACCCTAACCCCTTACCCTAATTACGCCTAAAAGTAACCCTAACCGTTGATCCTTCGTCATAACCCCTAACCTTAACCCTAACCCTTAACCCTATTCCCAATCCTAACCATTAAACAGAACCCTAACTCTTAACCCTAACCCTAACCTTTACCCTGATGCCTAGAGATCTAACCCCAACACTGACCTACAGTTAACACTAACCCCAACCCCTAATGCTAACCTTAAACCTGAACCAAGCTCCTAACCCTTAACCCTAACACTATCCCTAACCCCTAAGCCTAACCCCAACTGTTAAACCTCTAAGCCTCACCCTGAATCCTAACCCTATCCCTTAACCTTAACACCTAACCCTAACGTTAACTCTAACACTAAACCTTACCCTGGCCCCCTAACCCAGACTTAACACCTTACCCCTAACACTAACTCTAACCCTAACCACTAATCCCTAGCACCTAACCCTGACTCGAAACCTAACCCCTAACACGAAAAACCCTAACCCCAACCCCAACCCTAATTCTCACACTACTTCCATTCCCAGAATGAAGCAAGCCTACAATACAGCCATGCCATGTGTGAGATGAGGCTCCGCCTGAGTCCTGCTTGGAGGTCCTCTCCCAAGGCCCAGGGAATGATGTTGTGCTTTCGTGGTGACTCCGACCGCACCCCTCTCACCGTAGATTAACCAGGTCCTGTGCCCTTAAACTGACCGCTAAAGCTAAGCCCTACAACCAACACTAACCCCTGACCCTGAACCTAAGCCCCGAGCCTAAAGCCCAACATTAACTCTAGACCCTTACCCTAAACCTAATCCCTAACCCTAAAGCTAACCCCTAAACCGAAACCTAACCGTGAACAGTAAACCTAACCCTAACCCCTAACACAAACCATAGCACATAACTCTAACCCTAAATCTAACCCTAAGCCTAACCGTAAACCCTAACTCTTAACCTTAACCCTAAGCGTTAACTCTCACGCTAACCTTTAATCCCAACCCTAATCCTAATCTTAAACCCTAAAGCTAACACTTAACCCCAAACGTCTACCAAACCCTAACCCCTCAGCTTAACCCTAACCGTAAACCTCAACCCTAAACCGAACTGTAACCGTTAAACCTAAGAGTAACCTTTAACCCTAACCCTAATCCCTAACCTTAAGCCCTCACCCTAACACTAAACTTCATCCTTAACCCTAACCATAATCCTAACCCTAAATCTAATTCTCAGACTTCTTGCTTTCTTAGAGTTTAGAAAGCCTGCAATCCTCCCATGCCATGCGTGAAAGGAGGCTCTACCACTGTGTCCTGCATGAAACCCACGGGCCCATACCCAGAGTATGATAGAGTGGGTTCCCAGGTACAATCCCAGACCCCTAAACTCCCCCGCCCACCTAGTGCAGACAGGGCCCGTGCGCTAAGCATAAACAATACCTTTAACAGATAACCCTAACCCTGAACATAACACCCAACCCTGTTCCTATTTCTCCCCTTAACACGTAAACCTCACCGTGAGCCTAACTTTAACCTCTTATCCTAACGTTAATGCATAACCCATTCCCTGAGAACAACCCCTATCCCATAATTCTAACCCTATCTCCTAGTCATCACTGGAACACCTAATCCCTAACCCTAATTCTAAACCGCTAACCCTAACCGGAACCCTACCTACAACCCTCACACTGACAGTAACCCTTACTTCTAACCCCAAAGCTATGCCTAACAAAAACCCTAACCCTTCACCCAAACCCCTAAGCCTTATGCTAACCCTTAACCCTAACCCTAGCTCTTAAAGCTAACCCTAAACCTTACCCTCACGACTAGACCTAACCCTGACACTAACCTAACACCTAACCCTAACCAGAACCCCTAAAGCTAACCCTGAACCCTATCCCTAACCCTAGCAGTAAACTTTAACCCTAAACCTAAGCCCAACCCATAACCCTAATCCTATCCTTTTACCCTAAAACTAACCCCTAAACCTAACCCCTATAACTAACCCTAACTCTAACCCCAATCCTAATTCTAACCATACCCCTTCATAAAACACGAACTCCTAACCTCTAACCCTAACACTAACCAAAAACCCTAATCGCTAATCCCTAACCCTAACGCTTAACCTTTACCCTAACCGTAAACCCTCACCCTAATTCCTAACACTGACCCTAACCTTAACCTTTAACTCTAAGCCTAACCCTTAACCCTACAGTAAGGAAGACCCTTAATGCTAATGGGATCCCTTTTCCCTAACCCTAACACTACAGCTAAAAATAACCCTAACCTTTGATCCTTAAACCTAACCCCTAACACTTACTTTAACCCCAAACCCTAACCCTAATCCTAAGCATTAAACCTAACCCTATCTCTTAACCCTAACCCTAGCCCTTACCCTAACGCTTAGATCTAACCCTAAATCTAACCTCCCGCCTAATCCTAACCTTAAGCCCTAATGGTAACTCTAACCCTGAACCCTAAACCTACCCATAACCCTTAACACTAACGCTATCCGTAAACCTTAACCCTCACCCTAACCATTACCCGCACCCAAGCATTTAACCCTGACCCTAACCCTAATCCTTAATGATAACGCTAACACTAAACCCTAACCCTAAGCCCAACACTTAACGATAATACTATCCTTTAACCCTAAGCCTAACCCTAACCCCTAACGCTAAACCTAACCCTAACCGCAACCCTAACCCTCAATCTTGAAACTTACCATTAACCCTGACACTAACCCTTAACCCTAACCCTACTCCTAATCCTTATCCATAA
>NW_027183163.1:0-57000 GCF_041146395.1 Eulemur rufifrons | reverse complement strand
TTAGGGTTAGGGGTTAGGGTTAGAGGTTAGTGTTAGGTGTAACAGTTACAGTTAGGTTTATGGTTAAGTTTCAGGGTTAGGGTTAAGGTTTGGGTTTAGCGTTTGGCACAGGGTTAGGCTTCAGTGTTAGCTTTATGGTTAAAGATTAGGATTAGGGTTAGTGTGAGGGTTAATGGTAAGGGTCAAGATTAAGGGTTAGGGTTGGGGTTAGGGTTAGGTTTAGGGTTAGGGCTTAGGGTTAGGGGATACGATTAGGGTTAAGTGTTGGGCTTATGGTTAGGGTTAAAGTTTAGTGTTAGGGTTAATGTTTAGTGTTATGGTCCAGTTTAAGTGTTAGGGTGAGGGTTAACAGTTAGGATTAGGCTTAGGGGTTAGGGATATAGTGAAGGTTCAGTGTTAGGGTTAGGTTTAGGGTTCAGGTTAGGGTTAGCTTTAGGGGTTATGGTTAGGGTTAGGTGTTAGGTTAGTGTCAGGGTTAGGTCTAGTCGTGAGGGTAAGGTTTAGGGTTAGCTTTAAGAGCTAGGGTTAGGTTTAATGGTTAGGATTAGGATTACGGTTAAAGGTTAGGGTAATGCTCAGGGGTTAGGGTGAAGGGTGAAGGGTTAGGGCTTTTGTTAGGCATAGCGTTGGGGTTAGAACTAAGGGTTCCTGTCAGTGTTAGGGTTGTAGGCAGCGTTACGGTTAGGCTTAGCGGTGGAGAATTAGGGTTAGGGATTAGGTGTTACAGTGATGACTAGGAGATAGGGTTAGAATTATGGGATAGGGGATGTTCTCAGGGAATGGGTTATGCATTAACGTTACGTTAAGAGGTTAAAGTTAGGCTCACGGTGAGGTTTACGTGTTAAGGGGAGAAATAGGAACAGGGTTAGGTGCCATGTTCAGGGTTAGGGTTATCTGTTAAAGGTATCATTTATGCTTAGCACACGGGCCCTGTCGGCATTAGGCTGGGGGGAGGTTAGGGGGCTGGGATTGTCACCGGGAACCCACTGTATCGGACTCTGGGTATGGGCCCGTGGATTTCATGCTGGACACAGTGGTAGAGCCTCCTTTCACACATGGCACGGGAGGATTGCAGGCTTTCTAAACTCTAAGAAAGCAAGAAGTCTGAGAATTACATTTAGGGTTAGGATTATGGTTAGGGTTCAGGATGAAGTGTAGTGTTACGGTGAGGGGATAGGGTTACAGATTAGGGTTACGGTTTAAGGTTACTGTTAGGTTTAACGGTTACAGTTCGTTTTGGGGTTGAGGTTTGCAGATACGGTTAAGATGAGGGGTCAGGGTTTGGTACAGGGTTAGGGTTGTGTTCGGTTTAGGGTTGAAGATTAGGGTTAGGATTAAAGGTTAGCATGAGAGTTAACGGTTAAGATTAAGGTTAAGTGTTAGGGTTAGGGTTTAGGTTTAGGGTTAAGGGTTAGGGTTAGTTTTAGGGTTAGAGTTATGTGTTAGGGTTTGTGTTAGAGGTTAGGGTTAGGTTTACTGTTCGTGGTTAGAGTTACGTTTAGGGGTTAGCATTAGGGTTAGGGATTAGGTTTAGGGTAAGTGTTTAGAGTTAGTGTTGGGCTTTAGGCTCGGGGCTTAGGTTCAGGGTCAGAGGTTAGGGTTGGTGGTAGGGCTTAGATTTAGCGGTCAGTTTAAGGGCACAGGACCTGGTTAATCTACGGTGAGAGGGGTGTGGTCGGAGTCACCACAAAAGCACAACATCATTCCCTGGGCCTTGGGACAAAACCTACATGCAGGACTCAGGCAGAGCCTCATCTCACACATGGCATGGCTGTATTGTAGGCTTGCTTCACTCTGGGAATGGAAGTAGTGTGAGAATTAGGGTTAGGTTTGGGGTTAGGGGTTTCGAGTTAGGGGTTAGGTTTCGAGTCAGGGTCAGGTGCTAGGGATTAGTGGTTAGGTTTAGAGTTAGTGTTAGGGGTTAGGTGTTAAGTCTGGGTTGGGGGCCAGGGTTAGGTTTAGGGTTGGGGTTAGCGTTAGGGTTAGGGGTTAGGGTTAAGGGATAGGGTTAGGGTTAAGGGTTAGGCTTAGGGTTAGGGTTCAGGGTTAGGGTTAAGGTTTAGGGTTAGAGTCAGGGTTAAGGGTTAGGGTGAGGCTTAACAGTTAGGGTTAGGGTTAGGGGGTTAGGAATAGGGTTAGGGTTAAGGGTTAGGTTTATGGTTCAGGTTTAAGGTTAGGATTAGGGGTTAGGGTTAGTGTTAACTGTAGGTCAGTGTTGGGGTTAGATCTCTAGGCATTAGCGTATAGGTTAGGGTTAGGGTTAAGTAGGGTTATGTTTAATGGTTAGGATTGGGATTAGCGTTAAGGGTTAGGGTTAAGCTTTAGGGGTTATGACTAAGGATCAATGGTTAGGGTTATTTTTAGGCGTAGGGTTAGGGTAAGGGTTTTAGGGTTAGTGTTAGTGTTGTTGGTAGGGTTAAGGTTAGGGTTGGCGTTTCAGAATTAGGGATTAGGTGTTATGGTTATGGCTAGGAGTTAGGGTTAGAATTACGGTATAGAGCTTGTTCTCAGGGTGTCATGCATTATCGTTAAGATAAGGGGTTAAGTTAGGGTTAGGGTGAGGTTTACGTGTTAAGGTGAGCAGTAGGATCAGGGTTAGGTGTTATGTTCTGGGTTAGGGTTATGGGTGTGGGGTAGGGTTTATGCTTAGGGCACGGGCCCTGTATGCACTAGGAGGCGAAGTTAGGGGTCTGTGATGGTCGCTGGGAGCCCACTCTATCGTACGCAGTGTATGGGCCTCTGGGTTTCATGCAGGACACTGTGGCAGAGCGGGCTTTCATGCATGGCTTAGTAGGATTGTAGGCTTTCAAAACTCTGAGAAAGCAAGTCTGAGAATTAGATTTAGGGTTAGGATTACGGTACGGTTTAGGGATGAAGATTAGCGATAGGGTGAGGGCTTAGGGTTAGGGGTTAGGGTTAGGGTTAGGGTTGTTGGTAGGGTGAAGGTTAGGGTTGGCATTTTAGAATTAGGGATGAGGTGTTACGGTTATGGCTAGGGGTTAGGATTAGAATTATGGGATAGGGCTTCTTCTCAGGGTGTTATGCATTAAGGTTAAGATAAGGGGATAAGTTAGGGTTACGGGGAGGTTTATGTTTTAAGGTGAGCAATAGGATCAGGGTCAGGTGCTATGTTCAGGGTGAGGGTTATCTGTTAGGGGTAGTGTTTATACTTAGCGTACAGGCCCTGTCTGCACTGGGCGGGGGGCTGGGGTTAGGGGGATGGGATTGTCCCCGGGAACCCACTCTATCATACGCTAGGTATGGGCTCCTGGTTTCATGCAAGAGAGAGCTGCAGAGCCCCCTTTTACTCATGGCATGGGAGGATTTTAGGCTTTCTAAACTCTAAGAAAGCAAGAAGTCCGAGAATTAGATTTAGGGATAGGATTATGATAATGTTTAGGGTTAGGGTTAGTGTTAAGGCGGGGTCTTAGGGTTAGGGGTTAGGGTTAGAGGTTAGAGTTAGGTGTAACAGTTACAGTTAGGTTTATGGTTAAGTTTCAGGGTTAGGGTTAAGGTTTGGGTTTAGCGTTTGGCACAGGGTTAGGCTTCAGTGTTAGCTTTATGGTTAAAGATTAGGACTAGGGTTAGTGTGAGGGTTAATGGTAAGGGTCAAGATTAAGGGTTAGGGTTGGGGTTAGGGTTAGGTTTAGGGTTAGGGCTTAGGGGTAGGCTTAGGGTTAAGGGATAGGATTAGGGTTAAGTGTTGGGCTTATGGTTAGGGTTAAAGTTTAGTGTTAGGGTTAATGTTTAGTGTTATGGTCCAGTTTAAGTGTTAGGGTGAGGGTTAACAGTTAGGATTAGGCTTAGGGGTTAGGGATATAGTGAAGGTTCAGTGTTAGGGTTAGGTTTAGGGTTCAGGTTAGGGTTAGCTTTAGGGGTTATGGTTAGGGTTAGGTGTTAGGTTAGTGTCAGGGTAAGGTCTAGTCGTGAGGGTAAGGTTTAGGGTTAGCTTTACGAGCTAGGGTTAGGTTTAATGGTTAGGATTAGGATTACGGTTAAAGGTTAGGGTAATGCTTAGGGGTTAGGGTGAAGGGTGAAAGGTTAGGGCTTTTGTTAGGCATAGCGTTGGGGTTAGAACTAAGGGTTCCTGTCAGTGTTAGGGTTGTAGGCAGCGTTACGGTTAGGCTTAGCGGTGGAGAATTAGGGTTAGGGATTAGGTGTTACAGTGATGACTAGGAGATAGGGTTAGAATTATGGGATAGGGGATGTTCTCAGGGAATGGGTTATGCATTAACGTTACGTTAAGAGGTTAAAGTTAGGCTCACGGTGAGGTTTACGTGTTAAGGGGAGAAATAGGAACAGGGTTAGGTGCCATGTTCAGGGTTAGGGTTATCTGTTAAAGGTATCATTTATGCTTAGCGCACGGGCCCTGTCGGCATTAGGCTGGGGGGAGGTTAGGGGGCTGGGATTGTCACCGGGAACCCACTGTATCGGACTCTGGGTATGGGCCCGTGGATTTCATGCAGGACACAGTGGTAGAGCCTCCTTTCACACATGGCATGGGAGGATTGCAGGCTTTCTAAACTCTAAGAAAGCAAGAAGTCTGAGAATTACATTTAGGGTTAGGATTATGGTTAGGGTTCAGGATGAAGTGTAGTGTTATGGTGAGGGGATAGGCTTACAGATTAGGGTTACGGTTTAAGGTTACTGTTAGGTTTAACGGTTACAGTTCGTTTTGGGGTTGAGGTTTGCAGATACGGTTAAGATGAGGGGTCAGGGTTTGGTACAGGGTTAGGGTTGTGTTCGGTTTAGGGTTGAAGATTAGGATTAGGGTTAGGATTAAAGGTTAGCATGAGAGTTAACGGTTAAGATTAAGGTTAAGGGTTAGGGTTAGGGTTTAGGTTTAGGGTTAAGGGTTAGGGTTAGTTTTAGGGTTAGAGTTATGTGTTAGGGTTTGTGTTAGAGGTTAGGGTTAGGTTTACTGTTCGTGGTTAGAGTTACGTTTAGGGGTTAGCATTAGGGTTAGGGATTAGGTTTAGGGTAAGTGTTTAGAGTTAGTGTTGGGCTTTAGGCTCGGGGCTTAGGTTCAGGGTCAGAGGTTAGGGTTGGTGGTAGGGCTTAGATTTAGCGGTCAGTTTAAGGGCACAGGACCTGGTTAATCTACGATGAGAGGGGTGTGGTCGGAGTCACCACAAAAGCACAACATCATTCCCTGGGCCTTGGGACAAAACCTACATGCAGGACTCAGGCAGAGCCTCATCTCACACATGGCATGGCTGTATTGTAGGCTTGCTTCACTCTGGGAATGGAAGTAGTGTGAGAATTAGGGTTAGGTTTGGGGTTAGGGGTTTCGAGTTAGGGGTTAGGTTTCGAGTCAGGGTCAGGTGCTAGGGATTAGTGGTTAGGTTTAGAGTTAGTGTTAGGGGTTAGGTGTTAAGTCTGGGTTGGGGGCCAGGGTTAGGTTTAGGGTTGGGGTTAGCGTTAGGGTTAGGGGTTAGGGTTAAGGGATAGGGTTAGGGTTAAGGGTTAGGCTTAGGGTTAGGGTTCAGGGTTAGGGTTAAGGTTTAGGGTTAGAGTCAGGGTTAAGGGTTAGGGTGAGGCTTAACAGTTAGGGTTAGGGTTGGGGGTTAGGAATAGGGTTAGGGTTAAGGGTTAGGTTTATGGTTCAGGTTTAAGGTTAGGATTAGGGGTTAGGGTTAGTGTTAACTGTAGGTCAGTGTTGGGGTTAGATCTCTAGGCATTAGCGTATAGGTTAGGGTTAGGGTTAAGTAGGGTTATGTTTAATGGTTAGGATTGGGATTAGCGTTAAGGGTTAGGGTTAAGCTTTAGGGGTTATGACTAAGGATCAATGGTTAGGGTTATTTTTAGGCGTAGGGTTAGGGTAAGGGTTTTAGGGTTAGTGTTAGTGTTGTTGGTAGGGTTAAGGTTAGGGTTGGCGTTTCAGAATTAGGGATTAGGTGTTATGGTTACGGCTAGGAGTTAGGGTTAGAATTACGGTATAGGGCTTGTTCTCAGGGTGTCATGCATTATCGTTAAGATAAGGGGTTAAGTTAGGGTTAGGGTGAGGTTTACGTGTTAAGGTGAGCAGTAGGATCAGGGTTAGGTGTTATGTTCTGGGTTAGGGTTATGGGTGTGGGGTAGGGTTTATGCTTAGGGCACGGGCCCTGTATGCACTAGGAGGCGAAGTTAGGGGTCTGTGATGGTCGCTGGGAGCCCACTCTATCGTACGCAGTGTATGGGCCTCTGGGTTTCATGCAGGACACTGTGGCAGAGCGGGCTTTCATGCATGGCTTAGTAGGATTGTAGGCTTTCAAAACTCTGAGAAAGCAAGTCTGAGAATTAGATTTAGGGTTAGGATTACGGTACGGTTTAGGGATGAAGATTAGCGATAGGGTGAGGGCTTAGGGTTAGGGGTTAGGGTTAGGGTTAGGGTTGTTGGTAGGGTGAAGGTTAGGGTTGGCATTTTAGAATTAGGGATGAGGTGTTACGGTTATGGCTAGGGGTTAGGATTAGAATTATGGGATAGGGCTTCTTCTCAGGGTGTTATGCATTAAGGTTAAGATAAGGGGATAAGTTAGGGTTACGGGGAGGTTTATGTTTTAAGGTGAGCAATAGGATCAGGGTCAGGTGCTATGTTCAGGGTGAGGGTTATCTGTTAGGGGTAGTGTTTATACTTAGCGTACAGGCCCTGTCTGCACTGGGCGGGGGGCTCGGGTGAGGGGGATGGGATTGTCCCCGGGAACCCACTCTATCATACGCTAGGTATGGGCTCCTGGTTTCATGCAAGAGAGAGCTGCAGAGCCCCCTTTTACTCATGGCATGGGAGGATTTTAGGCTTTCTAAACTCTAAGAAAGCAAGAAGTCCGAGAATTAGATTTAGGGGTAGGATTATGATAATGTTTAGGGTTAGGGTTAGTGTTAAGGTGGGGTCTTAGGGTTAGGGGTTAGGGTTAGAGGTTAGTGTTAGGTGTAACAGTTACAGTTAGGTTTATGGTTAAGTTTCAGGGTTAGGGTTAAGGTTTGGGTTTAGCGTTTGGCACAGGGTTAGGCTTCAGTGTTAGCTTTATGGTTAAAGATTAGGATTAGGGTTAGTGTGAGGGTTAATGGTAAGGGTCAAGATTAAGGGTTAGGGTTGGGGTTAGGGTTAGGTTTAGGGTTAGGGCTTAGGGTTAGGGGATAGGATTAGGGTTAAGTGTTGGGCTTATGGTTAGGGTTAAAGTTTAGTGTTAGGGTTAATGTTTAGTGTTATGGTCCAGTTTAAGTGTTAGGGTGAGGGTTAACAGTTAGGATTAGGCTTAGGGGTTAGGGATATAGTGAAGGTTCAGTGTTAGGGTTAGGTTTAGGGTTCAGGTTAGGGTTAGCTTTAGGGGTTATGGTTAGGGTTAGGTGTTAGGTTAGTGTCAGGGTAAGGTCTAGTCGTGAGGGTAAGGTTTAGGGTTAGCTTTACGAGCTAGGGTTAGGTTTAATGGTTAGGATTAGGATTACGGTTAAAGGTTAGGGTAATGCTCAGGGGTTAGGGTGAAGGGTGAAGGGTTAGGGCTTTTGTTAGGCATAGCGTTGGGGTTAGAACTAAGGGTTCCTGTCAGTGTTAGGGTTGTAGGCAGCGTTACGGTTAGGCTTAGCGGTGGAGAATTAGGGTTAGGGATTAGGTGTTACAGTGATGACTAGGAGATAGGGTTAGAATTATGGGATAGGGGATGTTCTCAGGGAATGGGTTATGCATTAACGTTACGTTAAGAGGTTAAAGTTAGGCTCACGGTGAGGTTTACGTGTTAAGGGGAGAAATAGGAACAGGGTTAGGTGCCATGTTCAGGGTTAGGGTTATCTGTTAAAGGTATCATTTATGCTTAGCGCACGGGCCCTGTCGGCATTAGGCTGGGGGGAGGTTAGGGGGCTGGGATTGTCACCGGGACCCCACTGTATCGGACTCTGGGTATGGGCCCGTGGATTTCATGCAGGACACAGTGGTAGAGCCTCCTTTCACACATGGCATGGAGGATTGCAGGCTTTCTAAACTCTAAGAAAGCAAGAAGTCTGAGAATTAGATTTAGGGTTAGGATTATGGTTAGGGTTCAGGATGAAGTGTAGTGTTATGGTGAGGGGATGGGGTTACAGATTAGGGTTACGGTTTAAGGTTACTGTTAGGTTTAACGGTTACAGTTCGTTTTGGGGTTGAGGTTTGCAGATACGGTTAAGATGAGGGGTCAGGGTTTGGTACAGGGTTAGGGTTGTGTTCGGTTTAGGGTTGAAGATTAGGATTAGGGTTAGGATTAAAGGTTAGCATGAGAGTTAACGGTTAAGATTAAGGTTAAGGGTTAGGGTTAGGGTTTAGGTTTAGGGTTAAGGGTTAGGGTTAGTTTTAGGGTTAGAGTTATGTGTTAGGGTTTGTGTTAGAGGTTAGGGTTAGGTTTACTGTTCGTGGTTAGAGTTACGTTTAGGGGTTAGCATTAGGGTTAGGGATTAGGTTTAGGGTAAGTGTTTAGAGTTAGTGTTGGGCTTTAGGCTCGGGGCTTAGGTTCAGGGTCAGAGGTTAGGGTTGGTGGTAGGGCTTAGATTTAGCGGTCAGTTTAAGGGCACAGGACCTGGTTAATCTACGGTGAGAGGGGTGTGGTCGGAGTCACCACAAAAGCACAACATCATTCCCTGGGCCTTGGGACAAAACCTACATGCAGGACTCAGGCAGAGCCTCATCTCACACATGGCATGGCTGTATTGTAGGCTTGCTTCACTCTGGGAATGGAAGTAGTGTGAGAATTAGGGTTAGGTTTGGGGTTAGGGGTTTCGAGTTAGGGGTTAGGTTTCGAGTCAGGGTCAGGTGCTAGGGATTAGTGGTTAGGTTTAGAGTTAGTGTTAGGGGTTAGGTGTTAAGTCTGGGTTGGGGGCCAGGGTTAGGTTTAGGGTTGGGGTTAGCGTTAGGGTTAGGGGTTAGGGTTAAGGGATAGGGTTAGGGTTAAGGGTTAGGCTTAGGGTTAGGGTTCAGGGTTAGGGTTAAGGTTTAGGGTTAGAGTCAGGGTTAAGGGTTAGGGTGAGGCTTAACAGTTAGGGTTAGGGTTAGGGGGTTAGGAATAGGGTTAGGGTTAAGGGTTAGGTTTATGGTTCAGGTTTAAGGTTAGGATTAGGGGTTAGGGTTAGTGTTAACTGTAGGTCAGTGTTGGGGTTAGATCTCTAGGCATTAGCGTATAGGTTAGGGTTAGGGTTAAGTAGGGTTATGTTTAATGGTTAGGATTGGGATTAGCGTTAAGGGTTAGGGTTAAGCTTTAGGGGTTATGACTAAGGATCAATGGTTAGGGTTATTTTTAGGCGTAGGGTTAGGGTAAGGGTTTTAGGGTTAGTGTTAGTGTTGTTGGTAGGGTTAAGGTTAGGGTTGGCGTTTCAGAATTAGGGATTAGGTGTTATGGTTACGGCTAGGAGTTAGGGTTAGAATTACGGTATAGAGCTTGTTCTCAGGGTGTCATGCATTATCGTTAAGATAAGGGGTTAAGTTAGGGTTAGGGTGAGGTTTACGTGTTAAGGTGAGCAGTAGGATCAGGGTTAGGTGTTATGTTCTGGGTTAGGGTTATGGGTGTGGGGTAGGGTTTATGCTTAGGGCACGGGCCCTGTATGCACTAGGAGGCGAAGTTAGGGGTCTGTGATGGTCGCTGGGAGCCCACTCTATCGTACGCAGTGTATGGGCCTCTGGGTTTCATGCAGGACACTGTGGCAGAGCGGGCTTTCATGCATGGCTTAGTAGGATTGTAGGCTTTCAAAACTCTGAGAAAGCAAGTCTGAGAATTAGATTTAGGGTTAGGATTACGGTACGGTTTAGGGATGAAGATTAGCGATAGGGTGAGGGCTTAGGGTTAGGGGTTAGGGTTAGGGTTAGGGTTGTTGGTAGGGTGAAGGTTAGGGTTGGCATTTTAGAATTAGGGATGAGGTGTTACGGTTATGGCTAGGGGTTAGGATTAGAATTATGGGATAGGGCTTCTTCTCAGGGTGTTATGCATTAAGGTTAAGATAAGGGGATAAGTTAGGGTTACGGGGAGGTTTATGTTTTAAGGTGAGCAATAGGATCAGGGTCAGGTGCTATGTTCAGGGTGAGGGTTATCTGTTAGGGGTAGTGTTTATACTTAGCGTACAGGCCCTGTCTGCACTGGGCGGGGGGCTGGGGTTAGGGGGATGGGATTGTTCCCGGGAACCCACTCTATCATACGCTAGGTATGGGCTCCTGGTTTCATGCAAGAGAGAGCTGCAGAGCCCCCTTTTACTCATGGCATGGGAGGATTTTAGGCTTTCTAAACTCTAAGAAAGCAAGAAGTCCGAGAATTAGATTTAGGGGTAGGATTATGATAATGTTTAGGGTTAGGGTTAGTGTTAAGGTGGGGTCTTAGGGTTAGGGGTTAGGGTTAGAGGTTAGTGTTAGGTGTAACAGTTACAGTTAGGTTTATGGTTAAGTTTCAGGGTTAGGGTTAAGGTTTGGGTTTAGCGTTTGGCACAGGGTTAGGCTTCAGTGTTAGCTTTATGGTTAAAGATTAGGATTAGGGTTAGTGTGAGGGTTAATGGTAAGGGTCAAGATTAAGGGTTAGGGTTGGGGTTAGGGTTAGGTTTAGGGTTAGGGCTTAGGATTAGGGGATAGGATTAGGGTTAAGTGTTGGGCTTATGGTTAGGGTTAAAGTTTAGTGTTAGGGTTAATGTTTAGTGTTATGGTCCAGTTTAAGTGTTAGGGTGAGGGTTAACAGTTAGGATTAGGCTTAGGGGTTAGGGATATAGTGAAGGTTCAGTGTTAGGGTTAGGTTTAGGGTTCAGGTTAGGGTTAGCTTTAGGGGTTATGGTTAGGGTTAGGTGTTAGGTTAGTGTCAGGGTAAGGTCTAGTCGTGAGGGTAAGGTTTAGGGTTAGCTTTACGAGCTAGGGTTAGGTTTAATGGTTAGGATTAGGATTACGGTTAAAGGTTAGGGTAATGCTCAGGGGTTAGGGTGAAGGGTGAAGGGTTAGGGCTTTTGTTAGGCATAGCGTTGGGGTTAGAACTAAGGGTTCCTGTCAGTGTTAGGGTTGTAGGCAGCGTTACGGTTAGGCTTAGCGGTGGAGAATTAGGGTTAGGGATTAGGTGTTACAGTGATGACTAGGAGATAGGGTTAGAATTATGGGATAGGGGATGTTCTCAGGGAATGGGTTATGCATTAACGTTACGTTAAGAGGTTAAAGTTAGGCTCACGGTGAGGTTTACGTGTTAAGGGGAGAAATAGGAACAGGGTTAGGTGCCATGTTCAGGGTTAGGGTTATCTGTTAAAGGTATCATTTATGCTTAGCGCACGGGCCCTGTCGGCATTAGGCTGGGGGGAGGTTAGGGGGCTGGGATTGTCACCGGGAACCCACTGTATCGGACTCTGGGTATGGGCCCGTGGATTTCATGCAGGACACAGTGGTAGAGCCTCCTTTCACACATGGCATGGAGGATTGCAGGCTTTCTAAACTCTAAGAAAGCAAGAAGTCTGAGAATTAGATTTAGGGTTAGGATTATGGTTAGGGTTCAGGATGAAGTGTAGTGTTATGGTGAGGGGATGGGGTTACAGATTAGGGTTACGGTTTAAGGTTACTGTTAGGTTTAACGGTTACAGTTCGTTTTGGGGTTGAGGTTTGCAGATACGGTTAAGATGAGGGGTCAGGGTTTGGTACAGGGTTAGGGTTGTGTTCGGTTTAGGGTTGAAGATTAGGATTAGGGTTAGGATTAAAGGTTAGCATGAGAGTTAACGGTTAAGATTAAGGTTAAGGGTTAGGGTTAGGGTTTAGGTTTAGGGTTAAGGGTTAGGGTTAGTTTTAGGGTTAGAGTTATGTGTTAGGGTTTGTGTTAGAGGTTAGGGTTAGGTTTACTGTTCGTGGTTAGAGTTACGTTTAGGGGTTAGCATTAGGGTTAGGGATTAGGTTTAGGGTAAGTGTTTAGAGTTAGTGTTGGGCTTTAGGCTCGGGGCTTAGGTTCAGGGTCAGAGGTTAGGGTTGGTGGTAGGGCTTAGATTTAGCGGTCAGTTTAAGGGCACAGGACCTGGTTAATCTACGGTGAGAGGGGTGTGGTCGGAGTCACCACAAAAGCACAACATCATTCCCTGGGCCTTGGGACAAAGCCTACATGCAGGACTCAGGCAGAGCCTCATCTCACACATGGCATGGCTGTATTGTAGGCTTGCTTCACTCTGGGAATGGAAGTAGTGTGAGAATTAGGGTTAGGTTTGGGGTTAGGGGTTTCGAGTTAGGGGTTAGGTTTCGAGTCAGGGTCAGGTGCTAGGGATTAGTGGTTAGGTTTAGAGTTAGTGTTAGGGGTTAGGTGTTAAGTCTGGGTTGGGGGCCAGGGTTAGGTTTAGGGTTGGGGTTAGCGTTAGGGTTAGGGGTTAGGGTTAAGGGATAGGGTTAGGGTTAAGGGTTAGGCTTAGGGTTAGGGTTCAGGGTTAGGGTTAAGGTTTAGGGTTAGAGTCAGGGTTAAGGGTTAGGGTGAGGCTTAACAGTTAGGGTTAGGGTTAGGGGGTTAGGAATAGGGTTAGGGTTAAGGGTTAGGTTTATGGTTCAGGTTTAAGGTTAGGATTAGGGGTTAGGGTTAGTGTTAACTGTAGGTCAGTGTTGGGGTTAGATCTCTAGGCATTAGCGTATAGGTTAGGGTTAGGGTTAAGTAGGGTTATGTTTAATGGTTAGGATTGGGATTAGCGTTAAGGGTTAGGGTTAAGCTTTAGGGGTTATGACTAAGGATCAATGGTTAGGGTTATTTTTAGGCGTAGGGTTAGGGTAAGGGTTTTAGGGTTAGTGTTAGTGTTGTTGGTAGGGTTAAGGTTAGGGTTGGCGTTTCAGAATTAGGGATTAGGTGTTATGGTTATGGCTAGGAGTTAGGGTTAGAATTACGGTATAGAGCTTGTTCTCAGGGTGTCATGCATTATCGTTAAGATAAGGGGTTAAGTTAGGGTTAGGGTGAGGTTTACGTGTTAAGGTGAGCAGTAGGATCAGGGTTAGGTGTTATGTTCTGGGTTAGGGTTATGGGTGTGGGGTAGGGTTTATGCTTAGGGCACGGGCCCTGTATGCACTAGGAGGCGAAGTTAGGGGTCTGTGATGGTCGCTGGGAGCCCACTCTATCGTACGCAGTGTATGGGCCTCTGGGTTTCATGCAGGACACTGTGGCAGAGCGGGCTTTCATGCATGGCTTAGTAGGATTGTAGGCTTTCAAAACTCTGAGAAAGCAAGTCTGAGAATTAGATTTAGGGTTAGGATTACGGTACGGTTTAGGGATGAAGATTAGCGATAGGGTGAGGGCTTAGGGTTAGGGGTTAGGGTTAGGGTTAGGGTTGTTGGTAGGGTGAAGGTTAGGGTTGGCATTTTAGAATTAGGGATGAGGTGTTACGGTTATGGCTAGGGGTTAGGATTAGAATTATGGGATAGGGCTTCTTCTCAGGGTGTTATGCATTAAGGTTAAGATAAGGGGATAAGTTAGGGTTACGGGGAGGTTTATGTTTTAAGGTGAGCAATAGGATCAGGGTCAGGTGCTATGTTCAGGGTGAGGGTTATCTGTTAGGGGTAGTGTTTATACTTAGCGTACAGGCCCTGTCTGCACTGGGCGGGGGGCTGGGGTGAGGGGGATGGGATTGTCCCCGGGAACCCACTCTATCATACGCTAGGTATGGGCTCCTGGTTTCATGCAAGAGAGAGCTGCAGAGCCCCCTTTTACTCATGGCATGGGAGGATTTTAGGCTTTCTAAACTCTAAGAAAGCAAGAAGTCCGAGAATTAGATTTAGGGATAGGATTATGATAATGTTTAGGGTTAGGGTTAGTGTTAAGGTGGGGTCTTAGGGTTAGGGGTTAGGGTTAGAGGTTAGAGTTAGGTGTAACAGTTACAGTTAGGTTTATGGTTAAGTTTCAGGGTTAGGGTTAAGGTTTGGGTTTAGCGTTTGGCACAGGGTTAGGCTTCAGTGTTAGCTTTATGGTTAAAGATTAGGACTAGGGTTAGTGTGAGGGTTAATGGTAAGGGTCAAGATTAAGGGTTAGGGTTGGGGTTAGGGTTAGGTTTAGGGTTAGGGCTTAGGATTAGGGGATAGGATTAGGGTTAAGTGTTGGGCTTATGGTTAGGGTTAAAGTTTAGTGTTAGGGTTAATGTTTAGTGTTATGGTCCAGTTTAAGTGTTAGGGTGAGGGTTAACAGTTAGGATTAGGCTTAGGGGTTAGGGATATAGTGAAGGTTCAGTGTTAGGGTTAGGTTTAGGGTTCAGGTTAGGGTTAGCTTTAGGGGTTATGGTTAGGGTTAGGTGTTAGGTTAGTGTCAGGGTAAGGTCTAGTCGTGAGGGTAAGGTTTAGGGTTAGCTTTAAGAGCTAGGGTTAGGTTTAATGGTTAGGATTAGGATTACGGTTAAAGGTTAGGGTAATGCTCAGGGGTTAGGGTGAAGGGTGAAGGGTTAGGGCTTTTGTTAGGCATAGCGTTGGGGTTAGAACTAAGGGTTCCTGTCAGTGTTAGGGTTGTAGGCAGCGTTACGGTTAGGCTTAGCGGTGGAGAATTAGGGTTAGGGATTAGGTGTTACAGTGATGACTAGGAGATAGGGTTAGAATTATGGGATAGGGGATGTTCTCAGGGAATGGGTTATGCATTAACGTTACGTTAAGAGGTTAAAGTTAGGCTCACGGTGAGGTTTACGTGTTAAGGGGAGAAATAGGAACAGGGTTAGGTGCCATGTTCAGGGTTAGGGTTATCTGTTAAAGGTATCATTTATGCTTAGCGCACGGGCCCTGTCGGCATTAGGCTGGGGGGAGGTTAGGGGGCTGGGATTGTCACCGGGAACCCACTGTATCGGACTCTGGGTATGGGCCCGTGGATTTCATGCAGGACACAGTGGTAGAGCCTCCTTTCACACATGGCATGGAGGATTGCAGGCTTTCTAAACTCTAAGAAAGCAAGAAGTCTGAGAATTAGATTTAGGGTTAGGATTATGGTTAGGGTTCAGGATGAAGTGTAGTGTTATGGTGAGGGGATGGGGTTACAGATTAGGGTTACGGTTTAAGGTTACTGTTAGGTTTAACGGTTACAGTTCGTTTTGGGGTTGAGGTTTGCAGATACGGTTAAGATGAGGGGTCAGGGTTTGGTACAGGGTTAGGGTTGTGTTCGGTTTAGGGTTGAAGATTAGGATTAGGGTTAGGATTAAAGGTTAGCATGAGAGTTAACGGTTAAGATTAAGGTTAAGGGTTAGGGTTAGGGTTTAGGTTTAGGGTTAAGGGTTAGGGTTAGTTTTAGGGTTAGAGTTATGTGTTAGGGTTTGTGTTAGAGGTTAGGGTTAGGTTTACTGTTCGTGGTTAGAGTTACGTTTAGGGGTTAGCATTAGGGTTAGGGATTAGGTTTAGGGTAAGTGTTTAGAGTTAGTGTTGGGCTTTAGGCTCGGGGCTTAGGTTCAGGGTCAGAGGTTAGGGTTGGTGGTAGGGCTTAGATTTAGCGGTCAGTTTAAGGGCACAGGACCTGGTTAATCTACGGTGAGAGGGGTGTGGTCGGAGTCACCACAAAAGCACAACATCATTCCCTGGGCCTTGGGACAAAACCTACATGCAGGACTCAGGCAGAGCCTCATCTCACACATGGCATGGCTGTACTGTAGGCTTGCTTCACTCTGGGAATGGAAGTAGTGTGAGAATTAGGGTTAGGTTTGGGGTTAGGGGTTTCGAGTTAGGGGTTAGGTTTCGAGTCAGGGTCAGGTGCTAGGGATTAGTGGTTAGGTTTAGAGTTAGTGTTAGGGGTTAGGTGTTAAGTCTGGGTTGGGGGCCAGGGTTAGGTTTAGGGTTGGGGTTAGCGTTAGGGTTAGGGGTTAGGGTTAAGGGATAGGGTTAGGGTTAAGGGTTAGGCTTAGGGTTAGGGTTCAGGGTTAGGGTTAAGGTTTAGGGTTAGAGTCAGGGTTAAGGGTTAGGGTGAGGCTTAACAGTTAGGGTTAGGGTTAGGGGGTTAGGAATAGGGTTAGGGTTAAGGGTTAGGTTTATGGTTCAGGTTTAAGGTTAGGATTAGGGGTTAGGGTTAGTGTTAACTGTAGGTCAGTGTTGGGGTTAGATCTCTAGGCATTAGCGTATAGGTTAGGGTTAGGGTTAAGTAGGGTTATGTTTAATGGTTAGGATTGGGATTAGCGTTAAGGGTTAGGGTTAAGCTTTAGGGGTTATGACTAAGGATCAATGGTTAGGGTTATTTTTAGGCGTAGGGTTAGGGTAAGGGTTTTAGGGTTAGTGTTAGTGTTGTTGGTAGGGTTAAGGTTAGGGTTGGCGTTTCAGAATTAGGGATTAGGTGTTATGGTTATGGCTAGGAGTTAGGGTTAGAATTACGGTATAGAGCTTGTTCTCAGGGTGTCATGCATTATCGTTAAGATAAGGGGTTAAGTTAGGGTTAGGGTGAGGTTTACGTGTTAAGGTGAGCAGTAGGATCAGGGTTAGGTGTTATGTTCTGGGTTAGGGTTATGGGTGTGGGGTAGGGTTTATGCTTAGGGCACGGGCCCTGTATGCACTAGGAGGCGAAGTTAGGGGTCTGTGATGGTCGCTGGGAGCCCACTCTATCGTACGCAGTGTATGGGCCTCTGGGTTTCATGCAGGACACTGTGGCAGAGCGGGCTTTCATGCATGGCTTAGTAGGATTGTAGGCTTTCAAAACTCTGAGAAAGCAAGTCTGAGAATTAGATTTAGGGTTAGGATTACGGTACGGTTTAGGGATGAAGATTAGCGATAGGGTGAGGGCTTAGGGTTAGGGGTTAGGGTTAGGGTTAGGGTTGTTGGTAGGGTGAAGGTTAGGGTTGGCATTTTAGAATTAGGGATGAGGTGTTACGGTTATGGCTAGGGGTTAGGATTAGAATTATGGGATAGGGCTTCTTCTCAGGGTGTTATGCATTAAGGTTAAGATAAGGGGATAAGTTAGGGTTACGGGGAGGTTTATGTTTTAAGGTGAGCAATAGGATCAGGGTCAGGTGCTATGTTCAGGGTGAGGGTTATCTGTTAGGGGTAGTGTTTACACTTAGCGTACAGGCCCTGTCTGCACTGGGCGGGGGGCTGGGGTGAGGGGGATGGGATTGTCCCCGGGAACCCACTCTATCATACGCTAGGTATGGGCTCCTGGTTTCATGCAAGAGAGAGCTGCAGAGCCCCCTTTTACTCATGGCATGGGAGGATTTTAGGCTTTCTAAACTCTAAGAAAGCAAGAAGTCCGAGAATTAGATTTAGGGGTAGGATTATGATAATGTTTAGGGTTAGGGTTAGTGTTAAGGTGGGGTCTTAGGGTTAGGGGTTAGGGTTAGAGGTTAGTGTTAGGTGTAACAGTTACAGTTAGGTTTATGGTTAAGTTTCAGGGTTAGGGTTAAGGTTTGGGTTTAGCGTTTGGCACAGGGTTAGGCTTCAGTGTTAGCTTTATGGTTAAAGATTAGGATTAGGGTTAGTGTGAGGGTTAATGGTAAGGGTCAAGATTAAGGGTTAGGGTTGGGGTTAGGGTTAGGTTTAGGGTTAGGGCTTAGGATTAGGGGATAGGATTAGGGTTAAGTGTTGGGCTTATGGTTAGGGTTAAAGTTTAGTGTTAGGGTTAATGTTTAGTGTTATGGTCCAGTTTAAGTGTTAGGGTGAGGGTTAACAGTTAGGATTAGGCTTAGGGGTTAGGGATATAGTGAAGGTTCAGTGTTAGGGTTAGGTTTAGGGTTCAGGTTAGGGTTAGCTTTAGGGGTTATGGTTAGGGTTAGGTGTTAGGTTAGTGTCAGGGTAAGGTCTAGTCGTGAGGGTAAGGTTTAGGGTTAGCTTTAAGAGCTAGGGTTAGGTTTAATGGTTAGGATTAGGATTACGGTTAAAGGTTAGGGTAATGCTCAGGGGTTAGGGTGAAGGGTGAAGGGTTAGGGCTTTTGTTAGGCATAGCGTTGGGGTTAGAACTAAGGGTTCCTGTCAGTGTTAGGGTTGTAGGCAGCGTTACGGTTAGGCTTAGCGGTGGAGAATTAGGGTTAGGGATTAGGTGTTACAGTGATGACTAGGAGATAGGGTTAGAATTATGGGATAGGGGATGTTCTCAGGGAATGGGTTATGCATTAACGTTACGTTAAGAGGTTAAAGTTAGGCTCACGGTGAGGTTTACGTGTTAAGGGGAGAAATAGGAACAGGGTTAGGTGCCATGTTCAGGGTTAGGGTTATCTGTTAAAGGTATCATTTATGCTTAGCGCACGGGCCCTGTCGGCATTAGGCTGGGGGGAGGTTAGGGGGCTGGGATTGTCACCGGGACCCCACTGTATCGGACTCTGGGTATGGGCCCGTGGATTTCATGCAGGACACAGTGGTAGAGCCTCCTTTCACACATGGCATGGAGGATTGCAGGCTTTCTAAACTCTAAGAAAGCAAGAAGTCTGAGAATTAGATTTAGGGTTAGGATTATGGTTAGGGTTCAGGATGAAGTGTAGTGTTATGGTGAGGGGATGGGGTTACAGATTAGGGTTACGGTTTAAGGTTACTGTTAGGTTTAACGGTTACAGTTCGTTTTGGGGTTGAGGTTTGCAGATACGGTTAAGATGAGGGGTCAGGGTTTGGTACAGGGTTAGGGTTGTGTTCGGTTTAGGGTTGAAGATTAGGATTAGGGTTAGGATTAAAGGTTAGCATGAGAGTTAACGGTTAAGATTAAGGTTAAGGGTTAGGGTTAGGGTTTAGGTTTAGGGTTAAGGGTTAGGGTTAGTTTTAGGGTTAGAGTTATGTGTTAGGGTTTGTGTTAGAGGTTAGGGTTAGGTTTACTGTTCGTGGTTAGAGTTACGTTTAGGGGTTAGCATTAGGGTTAGGGATTAGGTTTAGGGTAAGTGTTTAGAGTTAGTGTTGGGCTTTAGGCTCGGGGCTTAGGTTCAGGGTCAGAGGTTAGGGTTGGTGGTAGGGCTTAGATTTAGCGGTCAGTTTAAGGGCACAGGACCTGGTTAATCTACGGTGAGAGGGGTGTGGTCGGAGTCACCACAAAAGCACAACATCATTCCCTGGGCCTTGGGACAAAACCTACATGCAGGACTCAGGCAGAGCCTCATCTCACACATGGCATGGCTGTATTGTAGGCTTGCTTCACTCTGGGAATGGAAGTAGTGTGAGAATTAGGGTTAGGTTTGGGGTTAGGGGTTTCGAGTTAGGGGTTAGGTTTCGAGTCAGGGTCAGGTGCTAGGGATTAGTGGTTAGGTTTAGAGTTAGTGTTAGGGGTTAGGTGTTAAGTCTGGGTTGGGGGCCAGGGTTAGGTTTAGGGTTGGGGTTAGCGTTAGGGTTAGGGGTTAGGGTTAAGGGATAGGGTTAGGGTTAAGGGTTAGGCTTAGGGTTAGGGTTCAGGGTTAGGGTTAAGGTTTAGGGTTAGAGTCAGGGTTAAGGGTTAGGGTGAGGCTTAACAGTTAGGGTTAGGGTTAGGGGGTTAGGAATAGGGTTAGGGTTAAGGGTTAGGTTTATGGTTCAGGTTTAAGGTTAGGATTAGGGGTTAGGGTTAGTGTTAACTGTAGGTCAGTGTTGGGGTTAGATCTCTAGGCATTAGCGTATAGGTTAGGGTTAGGGTTAAGTAGGGTTATGTTTAATGGTTAGGATTGGGATTAGCGTTAAGGGTTAGGGTTAAGCTTTAGGGGTTATGACTAAGGATCAATGGTTAGGGTTATTTTTAGGCGTAGGGTTAGGGTAAGGGTTTTAGGGTTAGTGTTAGTGTTGTTGGTAGGGTTAAGGTTAGGGTTGGCGTTTCAGAATTAGGGATTAGGTGTTATGGTTACGGCTAGGAGTTAGGGTTAGAATTACGGTATAGAGCTTGTTCTCAGGGTGTCATGCATTATCGTTAAGATAAGGGGTTAAGTTAGGGTTAGGGTGAGGTTTACGTGTTAAGGTGAGCAGTAGGATCAGGGTTAGGTGTTATGTTCTGGGTTAGGGTTATGGGTGTGGGGTAGGGTTTATGCTTAGGGCACGGGCCCTGTATGCACTAGGAGGCGAAGTTAGGGGTCTGTGATGGTCGCTGGGAGCCCACTCTATCGTACGCAGTGTATGGGCCTCTGGGTTTCATGCAGGACACTGTGGCAGAGCGGGCTTTCATGCATGGCTTAGTAGGATTGTAGGCTTTCAAAACTCTGAGAAAGCAAGTCTGAGAATTAGATTTAGGGTTAGGATTACGGTACGGTTTAGGGATGAAGATTAGCGATAGGGTGAGGGCTTAGGGTTAGGGGTTAGGGTTAGGGTTAGGGTTGTTGGTAGGGTGAAGGTTAGGGTTGGCATTTTAGAATTAGGGATGAGGTGTTACGGTTATGGCTAGGGGTTAGGATTAGAATTATGGGATAGGGCTTCTTCTCAGGGTGTTATGCATTAAGGTTAAGATAAGGGGATAAGTTAGGGTTACGGGGAGGTTTATGTTTTAAGGTGAGCAATAGGATCAGGGTCAGGTGCTATGTTCAGGGTGAGGGTTATCTGTTAGGGGTAGTGTTTATACTTAGCGTACAGGCCCTGTCTGCACTGGGCGGGGGGCTGGGGTTAGGGGGATGGGATTGTCCCCGGGAACCCACTCTATCATACGCTAGGTATGGGCTCCTGGTTTCATGCAAGAGAGAGCTGCAGAGCCCCCTTTTACTCATGGCATGGGAGGATTTTAGGCTTTCTAAACTCTAAGAAAGCAAGAAGTCCGAGAATTAGATTTAGGGGTAGGATTATGATAATGTTTAGGGTTAGGGTTAGTGTTAAGGTGGGGTCTTAGGGTTAGGGGTTAGGGTTAGAGGTTAGTGTTAGGTGTAACAGTTACAGTTAGGTTTATGGTTAAGTTTCAGGGTTAGGGTTAAGGTTTGGGTTTAGCCTTTGGCACAGGGTTAGGCTTCAGTGTTAGCTTTATGGTTAAAGATTAGGATTAGGGTTAGTGTGAGGGTTAATGGTAAGGGTCAAGATTAAGGGTTAGGGTTGGGGTTAGGGTTAGGTTTAGGGTTAGGGCTTAGGATTAGGGGATAGGATTAGGGTTAAGTGTTGGGCTTATGGTTAGGGTTAAAGTTTAGTGTTAGGGTTAATGTTTAGTGTTATGGTCCAGTTTAAGTGTTAGGGTGAGGGTTAACAGTTAGGATTAGGCTTAGGGGTTAGGGATATAGTGAAGGTTCAGTGTTAGGGTTAGGTTTAGGGTTCAGGTTAGGGTTAGCTTTAGGGGTTATGGTTAGGGTTAGGTGTTAGGTTAGTGTCAGGGTAAGGTCTAGTCGTGAGGGTAAGGTTTAGGGTTAGCTTTAAGAGCTAGGGTTAGGTTTAATGGTTAGGATTAGGATTACGGTTAAAGGTTAGGGTAATGCTCAGGGGTTAGGGTGAAGGGTGAAGGGTTAGGGCTTTTGTTAGGCATAGCGTTGGGGTTAGAACTAAGGGTTCCTGTCAGTGTTAGGGTTGTAGGCAGCGTTACGGTTAGGCTTAGCGGTGGAGAATTAGGGTTAGGGATTAGGTGTTACAGTGATGACTAGGAGATAGGGTTAGAATTATGGGATAGGGGATGTTCTCAGGGAATGGGTTATGCATTAACGTTACGTTAAGAGGTTAAAGTTAGGCTCACGGTGAGGTTTACGTGTTAAGGGGAGAAATAGGAACAGGGTTAGGTGCCATGTTCAGGGTTAGGGTTATCTGTTAAAGGTATCATTTATGCTTAGCGCACGGGCCCTGTCGGCATTAGGCTGGGGGGAGGTTAGGGGGCTGGGATTGTCACCGGGAACCCACTGTATCGGACTCTGGGTATGGGCCCGTGGATTTCATGCAGGACACAGTGGTAGAGCCTCCTTTCACACATGGCATGGAGGATTGCAGGCTTTCTAAACTCTAAGAAAGCAAGAAGTCTGAGAATTAGATTTAGGGTTAGGATTATGGTTAGGGTTCAGGATGAAGTGTAGTGTTATGGTGAGGGGATGGGGTTACAGATTAGGGTTACGGTTTAAGGTTACTGTTAGGTTTAACGGTTACAGTTCGTTTTGGGGTTGAGGTTTGCAGATACGGTTAAGATGAGGGGTCAGGGTTTGGTACAGGGTTAGGGTTGTGTTCGGTTTAGGGTTGAAGATTAGGATTAGGGTTAGGATTAAAGGTTAGCATGAGAGTTAACGGTTAAGATTAAGGTTAAGGGTTAGGGTTAGGGTTTAGGTTTAGGGTTAAGGGTTAGGGTTAGTTTTAGGGTTAGAGTTATGTGTTAGGGTTTGTGTTAGAGGTTAGGGTTAGGTTTACTGTTCGTGGTTAGAGTTACGTTTAGGGGTTAGCATTAGGGTTAGGGATTAGGTTTAGGGTAAGTGTTTAGAGTTAGTGTTGGGCTTTAGGCTCGGGGCTTAGGTTCAGGGTCAGAGGTTAGGGTTGGTGGTAGGGCTTAGATTTAGCGGTCAGTTTAAGGGCACAGGACCTGGTTAATCTACGGTGAGAGGGGTGTGGTCGGAGTCACCACAAAAGCACAACATCATTCCCTGGGCCTTGGGACAAAACCTACATGCAGGACTCAGGCAGAGCCTCATCTCACACATGGCATGGCTGTATTGTAGGCTTGCTTCACTCTGGGAATGGAAGTAGTGTGAGAATTAGGGTTAGGTTTGGGGTTAGGGGTTTCGAGTTAGGGGTTAGGTTTCGAGTCAGGGTCAGGTGCTAGGGATTAGTGGTTAGGTTTAGAGTTAGTGTTAGGGGTTAGGTGTTAAGTCTGGGTTGGGGGCCAGGGTTAGGTTTAGGGTTGGGGTTAGCGTTAGGGTTAGGGGTTAGGGTTAAGGGATAGGGTTAGGGTTAAGGGTTAGGCTTAGGGTTAGGGTTCAGGGTTAGGGTTAAGGTTTAGGGTTAGAGTCAGGGTTAAGGGTTAGGGTGAGGCTTAACAGTTAGGGTTAGGGTTAGGGGGTTAGGAATAGGGTTAGGGTTAAGGGTTAGGTTTATGGTTCAGGTTTAAGGTTAGGATTAGGGGTTAGGGTTAGTGTTAACTGTAGGTCAGTGTTGGGGTTAGATCTCTAGGCATTAGCGTATAGGTTAGGGTTAGGGTTAAGTAGGGTTATGTTTAATGGTTAGGATTGGGATTAGCGTTAAGGGTTAGGGTTAAGCTTTAGGGGTTATGACTAAGGATCAATGGTTAGGGTTATTTTTAGGCGTAGGGTTAGGGTAAGGGTTTTAGGGTTAGTGTTAGTGTTGTTGGTAGGGTTAAGGTTAGGGTTGGCGTTTCAGAATTAGGGATTAGGTGTTATGGTTATGGCTAGGAGTTAGGGTTAGAATTACGGTATAGAGCTTGTTCTCAGGGTGTCATGCATTATCGTTAAGATAAGGGGTTAAGTTAGGGTTAGGGTGAGGTTTACGTGTTAAGGTGAGCAGTAGGATCAGGGTTAGGTGTTATGTTCTGGGTTAGGGTTATGGGTGTGGGGTAGGGTTTATGCTTAGGGCACGGGCCCTGTATGCACTAGGAGGCGAAGTTAGGGGTCTGTGATGGTCGCTGGGAGCCCACTCTATCGTACGCAGTGTATGGGCCTCTGGGTTTCATGCAGGACACTGTGGCAGAGCGGGCTTTCATGCATGGCTTAGTAGGATTGTAGGCTTTCAAAACTCTGAGAAAGCAAGTCTGAGAATTAGATTTAGGGTTAGGATTACGGTACGGTTTAGGGATGAAGATTAGCGATAGGGTGAGGGCTTAGGGTTAGGGGTTAGGGTTAGGGTTAGGGTTGTTGGTAGGGTGAAGGTTAGGGTTGGCATTTTAGAATTAGGGATGAGGTGTTACGGTTATGGCTAGGGGTTAGGATTAGAATTATGGGATAGGGCTTCTTCTCAGGGTGTTATGCATTAAGGTTAAGATAAGGGGATAAGTTAGGGTTACGGGGAGGTTTATGTTTTAAGGTGAGCAATAGGATCAGGGTCAGGTGCTATGTTCAGGGTGAGGGTTATCTGTTAGGGGTAGTGTTTATACTTAGCGTACAGGCCCTGTCTGCACTGGGCGGGGGGCTGGGGTGAGGGGGATGGGATTGTCCCCGGGAACCCACTCTATCATACGCTAGGTATGGGCTCCTGGTTTCATGCAAGAGAGAGCTGCAGAGCCCCCTTTTACTCATGGCATGGGAGGATTTTAGGCTTTCTAAACTCTAAGAAAGCAAGAAGTCCGAGAATTAGATTTAGGGGTAGGATTATGATAATGTTTAGGGTTAGGGTTAGTGTTAAGGTGGGGTCTTAGGGTTAGGGGTTAGGGTTAGAGGTTAGTGTTAGGTGTAACAGTTACAGTTAGGTTTATGGTTAAGTTTCAGGGTTAGGGTTAAGGTTTGGGTTTAGCGTTTGGCACAGGGTTAGGCTTCAGTGTTAGCTTTATGGTTAAAGATTAGGATTAGGGTTAGTGTGAGGGTTAATGGTAAGGGTCAAGATTAAGGGTTAGGGTTGGGGTTAGGGTTAGGTTTAGGGTTAGGGCTTAGGATTAGGGGATAGGATTAGGGTTAAGTGTTGGGCTTATGGTTAGGGTTAAAGTTTAGTGTTAGGGTTAATGTTTAGTGTTATGGTCCAGTTTAAGTGTTAGGGTGAGGGTTAACAGTTAGGATTAGGCTTAGGGGTTAGGGATATAGTGAAGGTTCAGTGTTAGGGTTAGGTTTAGGGTTCAGGTTAGGGTTAGCTTTAGGGGTTATGGTTAGGGTTAGGTGTTAGGTTAGTGTCAGGGTAAGGTCTAGTCGTGAGGGTAAGGTTTAGGGTTAGCTTTAAGAGCTAGGGTTAGGTTTAATGGTTAGGATTAGGATTACGGTTAAAGGTTAGGGTAATGCTCAGGGGTTAGGGTGAAGGGTGAAGGGTTAGGGCTTTTGTTAGGCATAGCGTTGGGGTTAGAACTAAGGGTTCCTGTCAGTGTTAGGGTTGTAGGCAGCGTTACGGTTAGGCTTAGCGGTGGAGAATTAGGGTTAGGGATTAGGTGTTACAGTGATGACTAGGAGATAGGGTTAGAATTATGGGATAGGGGATGTTCTCAGGGAATGGGTTATGCATTAACGTTACGTTAAGAGGTTAAAGTTAGGCTCACGGTGAGGTTTACGTGTTAAGGGGAGAAATAGGAACAGGGTTAGGTGCCATGTTCAGGGTTAGGGTTATCTGTTAAAGGTATCATTTATGCTTAGCGCACGGGCCCTGTCGGCATTAGGCTGGGGGGAGGTTAGGGGGCTGGGATTGTCACCGGGAACCCACTGTATCGGACTCTGGGTATGGGCCCGTGGATTTCATGCAGGACACAGTGGCAGAGCCTCCTTTCACACATGGCACGGGAGGATTGCAGGCTTTCTAAACTCTAAGAAAGCAAGAAGTCTGAGAATTACATTTAGGGTTAGGATTATGGTTAGGGTTCAGGATGAAGTGTAGTGTTATGGTGAGGGGATAGGGTTACAGATTAGGGTTACGGTTTAAGGTTACTGTTAGGTTTAACGGTTACAGTTCGTTTTGGGGTTGAGGTTTGCGGATAGAGTTAAGATGAGGGGTCAGGGTTTGGTACAGGGTTAGTGTTGTGTTCGGTTTAGGGTTGAAGATTACGATTAGGGTTAGGATTAAAGGTTAGCATGAGAGTTAACGGTTAAGATTAAGGTTAAGGGTTAGGGTTAGGGTTTAGGTTTAGGGTTAAGGGTTAGGGTTAGTTTTAGGTTTAGAGTTATGTGTTAGGGTTTGTGTTAGAGGTTAGGGTTAGGTTTACTGGTCACGGTTAGGGTTACGTTTAGGGGTTAGCATTAGAGTTAGGGATTTGGTTTAGGGTAAGGGTTTAGAGTTAGTGTTGGGCTTTAGGCTCGGGGCTTAGGTTCAGGGTCAGAGGTTAGGGTTGGTGGTAGGGCTTAGATTTAGCGGTCAGTTTAAGGGCACAGGACCTGGTTAATCTACGGTGAGAGGGGTGTGGTCGGAGTCACCACAAAAGCACAACATCATTCCCTGGGCCTTGGGACAAAACCTACATGCAGGACTCAGGCAGAGCCTCATCTCACACATGGCATGGCTGTATTGTAGGCTTGCTTCACTCTGGGAATGGAAGTAGTGTGAGAAATAGGGTTAGGTTTGGGGTTAGGGGTTTCGAGTTAGGGGTTAGGTTTCGAGTCAGGGTCAGGTGCTAGGGATTAGTGGTTAGGTTTAGAGTTAGTGTTAGGGGTTAGGTGTTAAGTCTGGGTTGGGGGCCAGGGTTAGGTTTAGGGTTGGGGTTAGCGTTAGGGTTAGGGGTTAGGGTTAAGGGATAGGGTTAGGGTTAAGGGTTAGGCTTAGGGTTAGGGTTCAGGGTTAGGGTTAAGGTTTAGGGTTAGAGTCAGGGTTAAGGGTTAGGGTGAGGCTTAACAGTTAGGGTTAGGGTTAGGGGGTTAGGAATAGGGTTAGGGTTAAGGGTTAGGTTTATGGTTCAGGTTTAAGGTTAGGATTAGGGGTTAGGGTTAGTGTTAACTGTAGGTCAGTGTTGGGGTTAGATCTCTAGGCATTAGCGTATAGGTTAGGGTTAGGGTTAAGTAGGGTTATGTTTAATGGTTAGGATTGGGATTAGCGTTAAGGGTTAGGGTTAAGCTTTAGGGGTTATGACTAAGGATCAATGGTTAGGGTTATTTTTAGGCGTAGGGTTAGGGTAAGGGTTTTAGGGTTAGTGTTAGTGTTGTTGGTAGGGTTAAGGTTAGGGTTGGCGTTTCAGAATTAGGGATTAGGTGTTATGGTTATGGCTAGGAGTTAGGGTTAGAATTACGGTATAGAGCTTGTTCTCAGGGTGTCATGCATTATCGTTAAGATAAGGGGTTAAGTTAGGGTTAGGGTGAGGTTTACGTGTTAAGGTGAGCAGTAGGATCAGGGTTAGGTGTTATGTTCTGGGTTAGGGTTATGGGTGTGGGGTAGGGTTTATGCTTAGGGCACGGGCCCTGTATGCACTAGGAGGCGAAGTTAGGGGTCTGTGATGGTCGCTGGGAGCCCACTCTATCGTACGCAGTGTATGGGCCTCTGGGTTTCATGCAGGACACTGTGGCAGAGCGGGCTTTCATGCATGGCTTAGTAGGATTGTAGGCTTTCAAAACTCTGAGAAAGCAAGTCTGAGAATTAGATTTAGGGTTAGGATTACGGTACGGTTTAGGGATGAAGATTAGCGATAGGGTGAGGGCTTAGGGTTAGGGGTTAGGGTTAGGGTTAGGGTTGTTGGTAGGGTGAAGGTTAGGGTTGGCATTTTAGAATTAGGGATGAGGTGTTACGGTTATGGCTAGGGGTTAGGATTAGAATTATGGGATAGGGCTTCTTCTCAGGGTGTTATGCATTAAGGTTAAGATAAGGGGATAAGTTAGGGTTACGGGGAGGTTTATGTTTTAAGGTGAGCAATAGGATCAGGGTCAGGTGCTATGTTCAGGGTGAGGGTTATCTGTTAGGGGTAGTGTTTATACTTAGCGTACAGGCCCTGTCTGCACTGGGCGGGGGGCTGGGGTTAGGGGGATGGGATTGTCCCCGGGAACCCACTCTATCATACGCTAGGTATGGGCTCCTGGTTTCATGCAAGAGAGAGCTGCAGAGCCCCCTTTTACTCATGGCATGGGAGGATTTTAGGCTTTCTAAACTCTAAGAAAGCAAGAAGTCCGAGAATTAGATTTAGGGGTAGGATTATGATAATGTTTAGGGTTAGGGTTAGTGTTAAGGTGGGGTCTTAGGGTTAGGGGTTAGGGTTAGAGGTTAGTGTTAGGTGTAACAGTTACAGTTAGGTTTATGGTTAAGTTTCAGGGTTAGGGTTAAGGTTTGGGTTTAGCCTTTGGCACAGGGTTAGGCTTCAGTGTTAGCTTTATGGTTAAAGATTAGGATTAGGGTTAGTGTGAGGGTTAATGGTAAGGGTCAAGATTAAGGGTTAGGGTTGGGGTTAGGGTTAGGTTTAGGGTTAGGGCTTAGGATTAGGGGATAGGATTAGGGTTAAGTGTTGGGCTTATGGTTAGGGTTAAAGTTTAGTGTTAGGGTTAATGTTTAGTGTTATGGTCCAGTTTAAGTGTTAGGGTGAGGGTTAACAGTTAGGATTAGGCTTAGGGGTTAGGGATATAGTGAAGGTTCAGTGTTAGGGTTAGGTTTAGGGTTCAGGTTAGGGTTAGCTTTAGGGGTTATGGTTAGGGTTAGGTGTTAGGTTAGTGTCAGGGTAAGGTCTAGTCGTGAGGGTAAGGTTTAGGGTTAGCTTTAAGAGCTAGGGTTAGGTTTAATGGTTAGGATTAGGATTACGGTTAAAGGTTAGGGTAATGCTCAGGGGTTAGGGTGAAGGGTGAAGGGTTAGGGCTTTTGTTAGGCATAGCGTTGGGGTTAGAACTAAGGGTTCCTGTCAGTGTTAGGGTTGTAGGCAGCGTTACGGTTAGGCTTAGCGGTGGAGAATTAGGGTTAGGGATTAGGTGTTACAGTGATGACTAGGAGATAGGGTTAGAATTATGGGATAGGGGATGTTCTCAGGGAATGGGTTATGCATTAACGTTACGTTAAGAGGTTAAAGTTAGGCTCACGGTGAGGTTTACGTGTTAAGGGGAGAAATAGGAACAGGGTTAGGTGCCATGTTCAGGGTTAGGGTTATCTGTTAAAGGTATCATTTATGCTTAGCGCACGGGCCCTGTCGGCATTAGGCTGGGGGGAGGTTAGGGGGCTGGGATTGTCACCGGGAACCCACTGTATCGGACTCTGGGTATGGGCCCGTGGATTTCATGCAGGACACAGTGGTAGAGCCTCCTTTCACACATGGCATGGAGGATTGCAGGCTTTCTAAACTCTAAGAAAGCAAGAAGTCTGAGAATTAGATTTAGGGTTAGGATTATGGTTAGGGTTCAGGATGAAGTGTAGTGTTATGGTGAGGGGATGGGGTTACAGATTAGGGTTACGGTTTAAGGTTACTGTTAGGTTTAACGGTTACAGTTCGTTTTGGGGTTGAGGTTTGCAGATACGGTTAAGATGAGGGGTCAGGGTTTGGTACAGGGTTAGGGTTGTGTTCGGTTTAGGGTTGAAGATTAGGATTAGGGTTAGGATTAAAGGTTAGCATGAGAGTTAACGGTTAAGATTAAGGTTAAGGGTTAGGGTTAGGGTTTAGGTTTAGGGTTAAGGGTTAGGGTTAGTTTTAGGGTTAGAGTTATGTGTTAGGGTTTGTGTTAGAGGTTAGGGTTAGGTTTACTGTTCGTGGTTAGAGTTACGTTTAGGGGTTAGCATTAGGGTTAGGGATTAGGTTTAGGGTAAGTGTTTAGAGTTAGTGTTGGGCTTTAGGCTCGGGGCTTAGGTTCAGGGTCAGAGGTTAGGGTTGGTGGTAGGGCTTAGATTTAGCGGTCAGTTTAAGGGCACAGGACCTGGTTAATCTACGGTGAGAGGGGTGTGGTCGGAGTCACCACAAAAGCACAACATCATTCCCTGGGCCTTGGGACAAAACCTACATGCAGGACTCAGGCAGAGCCTCATCTCACACATGGCATGGCTGTATTGTAGGCTTGCTTCACTCTGGGAATGGAAGTAGTGTGAGAATTAGGGTTAGGTTTGGGGTTAGGGGTTTCGAGTTAGGGGTTAGGTTTCGAGTCAGGGTCAGGTGCTAGGGATTAGTGGTTAGGTTTAGAGTTAGTGTTAGGGGTTAGGTGTTAAGTCTGGGTTGGGGGCCAGGGTTAGGTTTAGGGTTGGGGTTAGCGTTAGGGTTAGGGGTTAGGGTTAAGGGATAGGGTTAGGGTTAAGGGTTAGGCTTAGGGTTAGGGTTCAGGGTTAGGGTTAAGGTTTAGGGTTAGAGTCAGGGTTAAGGGTTAGGGTGAGGCTTAACAGTTAGGGTTAGGGTTAGGGGGTTAGGAATAGGGTTAGGGTTAAGGGTTAGGTTTATGGTTCAGGTTTAAGGTTAGGATTAGGGGTTAGGGTTAGTGTTAACTGTAGGTCAGTGTTGGGGTTAGATCTCTAGGCATTAGCGTATAGGTTAGGGTTAGGGTTAAGTAGGGTTATGTTTAATGGTTAGGATTGGGATTAGCGTTAAGGGTTAGGGTTAAGCTTTAGGGGTTATGACTAAGGATCAATGGTTAGGGTTATTTTTAGGCGTAGGGTTAGGGTAAGGGTTTTAGGGTTAGTGTTAGTGTTGTTGGTAGGGTTAAGGTTAGGGTTGGCGTTTCAGAATTAGGGATTAGGTGTTATGGTTATGGCTAGGAGTTAGGGTTAGAATTACGGTATAGAGCTTGTTCTCAGGGTGTCATGCATTATCGTTAAGATAAGGGGTTAAGTTAGGGTTAGGGTGAGGTTTACGTGTTAAGGTGAGCAGTAGGATCAGGGTTAGGTGTTATGTTCTGGGTTAGGGTTATGGGTGTGGGGTAGGGTTTATGCTTAGGGCACGGGCCCTGTATGCACTAGGAGGCGAAGTTAGGGGTCTGTGATGGTCGCTGGGAGCCCACTCTATCGTACGCAGTGTATGGGCCTCTGGGTTTCATGCAGGACACTGTGGCAGAGCGGGCTTTCATGCATGGCTTAGTAGGATTGTAGGCTTTCAAAACTCTGAGAAAGCAAGTCTGAGAATTAGATTTAGGGTTAGGATTACGGTACGGTTTAGGGATGAAGATTAGCGATAGGGTGAGGGCTTAGGGTTAGGGGTTAGGGTTAGGGTTAGGGTTGTTGGTAGGGTGAAGGTTAGGGTTGGCATTTTAGAATTAGGGATGAGGTGTTACGGTTATGGCTAGGGGTTAGGATTAGAATTATGGGATAGGGCTTCTTCTCAGGGTGTTATGCATTAAGGTTAAGATAAGGGGATAAGTTAGGGTTACGGGGAGGTTTATGTTTTAAGGTGAGCAATAGGATCAGGGTCAGGTGCTATGTTCAGGGTGAGGGTTATCTGTTAGGGGTAGTGTTTATACTTAGCGTACAGGCCCTGTCTGCACTGGGCGGGGGGCTGGGGTGAGGGGGATGGGATTGTCCCCGGGAACCCACTCTATCATACGCTAGGTATGGGCTCCTGGTTTCATGCAAGAGAGAGCTGCAGAGCCCCCTTTTACTCATGGCATGGGAGGATTTTAGGCTTTCTAAACTCTAAGAAAGCAAGAAGTCCGAGAATTAGATTTAGGGGTAGGATTATGATAATGTTTAGGGTTAGGGTTAGTGTTAAGGTGGGGTCTTAGGGTTAGGGGTTAGGGTTAGAGGTTAGTGTTAGGTGTAACAGTTACAGTTAGGTTTATGGTTAAGTTTCAGGGTTAGGGTTAAGGTTTGGGTTTAGCGTTTGGCACAGGGTTAGGCTTCAGTGTTAGCTTTATGGTTAAAGATTAGGATTAGGGTTAGTGTGAGGGTTAATGGTAAGGGTCAAGATTAAGGGTTAGGGTTGGGGTTAGGGTTAGGTTTAGGGTTAGGGCTTAGGATTAGGGGATAGGATTAGGGTTAAGTGTTGGGCTTATGGTTAGGGTTAAAGTTTAGTGTTAGGGTTAATGTTTAGTGTTATGGTCCAGTTTAAGTGTTAGGGTGAGGGTTAACAGTTAGGATTAGGCTTAGGGGTTAGGGATATAGTGAAGGTTCAGTGTTAGGGTTAGGTTTAGGGTTCAGGTTAGGGTTAGCTTTAGGGGTTATGGTTAGGGTTAGGTGTTAGGTTAGTGTCAGGGTAAGGTCTAGTCGTGAGGGTAAGGTTTAGGGTTAGCTTTAAGAGCTAGGGTTAGGTTTAATGGTTAGGATTAGGATTACGGTTAAAGGTTAGGGTAATGCTCAGGGGTTAGGGTGAAGGGTGAAGGGTTAGGGCTTTTGTTAGGCATAGCGTTGGGGTTAGAACTAAGGGTTCCTGTCAGTGTTAGGGTTGTAGGCAGCGTTACGGTTAGGCTTAGCGGTGGAGAATTAGGGTTAGGGATTAGGTGTTACAGTGATGACTAGGAGATAGGGTTAGAATTATGGGATAGGGGATGTTCTCAGGGAATGGGTTATGCATTAACGTTACGTTAAGAGGTTAAAGTTAGGCTCACGGTGAGGTTTACGTGTTAAGGGGAGAAATAGGAACAGGGTTAGGTGCCATGTTCAGGGTTAGGGTTATCTGTTAAAGGTATCATTTATGCTTAGCGCACGGGCCCTGTCGGCATTAGGCTGGGGGGAGGTTAGGGGGCTGGGATTGTCACCGGGAACCCACTGTATCGGACTCTGGGTATGGGCCCGTGGATTTCATGCAGGACACAGTGGCAGAGCCTCCTTTCACACATGGCACGGGAGGATTGCAGGCTTTCTAAACTCTAAGAAAGCAAGAAGTCTGAGAATTACATTTAGGGTTAGGATTATGGTTAGGGTTCAGGATGAAGTGTAGTGTTATGGTGAGGGGATAGGGTTACAGATTAGGGTTACGGTTTAAGGTTACTGTTAGGTTTAACAGTTACAGTTCGTTTTGGGGTTGAGGTTTGCGGATAGAGTTAAGATGAGGGGTCAGGGTTTGGTACAGGGTTAGTGTTGTGTTCGGTTTAGGGTTGAAGATTACGATTAGGGTTAGGATTAAAGGTTAGCATGAGAGTTAACGGTTAAGATTAAGGTTAAGGGTTAGGGTTAGGGTTTAGGTTTAGGGTTAAGGGTTAGGGTTAGTTTTAGGTTTAGAGTTATGTGTTAGGGTTTGTGTTAGAGGTTAGGGTTAGGTTTACTGGTCACGGTTAGGGTTACGTTTAGGGGTTAGCATTAGAGTTAGGGATTTGGTTTAGGGTAAGGGTTTAGAGTTAGTGTTGGGCTTTAGGCTCGGGGCTTAGGTTCAGGGTCAGAGGTTAGGGTTGGTGGTAGGGCTTAGATTTAGCGGTCAGTTTAAGGGCACAGGACCTGGTTAATCTACGGTGAGAGGGGTGTGGTCGGAGTCACCACAAAAGCACAACATCATTCCCTGGGCCTTGGGACAAAACCTACATGCAGGACTCAGGCAGAGCCTCATCTCACACATGGCATGGCTGTATTGTAGGCTTGCTTCACTCTGGGAATGGAAGTAGTGTGAGAAATAGGGTTAGGTTTGGGGTTAGGGGTTTCGAGTTAGGGGTTAGGTTTCGAGTCAGGGTCAGGTGCTAGGGATTAGTGGTTAGGTTTAGAGTTAGTGTTAGGGGTTAGGTGTTAAGTCTGGGTTGGGGGCCAGGGTTAGGTTTAGGGTTGGGGTTAGCGTTAGGGTTAGGGGTTAGGGTTAAGGGATAGGGTTAGGGTTAAGGGTTAGGCTTAGGGTTAGGGTTCAGGGTTAGGGTTAAGGTTTAGGGTTAGAGTCAGGGTTAAGGGTTAGGGTGAGGCTTAACAGTTAGGGTTAGGGTTAGGGGGTTAGGAATAGGGTTAGGGTTAAGGGTTAGGTTTATGGTTCAGGTTTAAGGTTAGGATTAGGGGTTAGGGTTAGTGTTAACTGTAGGTCAGTGTTGGGGTTAGATCTCTAGGCATTAGCGTATAGGTTAGGGTTAGGGTTAAGTAGGGTTATGTTTAATGGTTAGGATTGGGATTAGCGTTAAGGGTTAGGGTTAAGCTTTAGGGGTTATGACTAAGGATCAATGGTTAGGGTTATTTTTAGGCGTAGGGTTAGGGTAAGGGTTTTAGGGTTAGTGTTAGTGTTGTTGGTAGGGTTAAGGTTAGGGTTGGCGTTTCAGAATTAGGGATTAGGTGTTATGGTTATGGCTAGGAGTTAGGGTTAGAATTACGGTATAGAGCTTGTTCTCAGGGTGTCATGCATTATCGTTAAGATAAGGGGTTAAGTTAGGGTTAGGGTGAGGTTTACGTGTTAAGGTGAGCAGTAGGATCAGGGTTAGGTGTTATGTTCTGGGTTAGGGTTATGGGTGTGGGGTAGGGTTTATGCTTAGGGCACGGGCCCTGTATGCACTAGGAGGCGAAGTTAGGGGTCTGTGATGGTCGCTGGGAGCCCACTCTATCGTACGCAGTGTATGGGCCTCTGGGTTTCATGCAGGACACTGTGGCAGAGCGGGCTTTCATGCATGGCTTAGTAGGATTGTAGGCTTTCAAAACTCTGAGAAAGCAAGTCTGAGAATTAGATTTAGGGTTAGGATTACGGTACGGTTTAGGGATGAAGATTAGCGATAGGGTGAGGGCTTAGGGTTAGGGGTTAGGGTTAGGGTTAGGGTTGTTGGTAGGGTGAAGGTTAGGGTTGGCATTTTAGAATTAGGGATGAGGTGTTACGGTTATGGCTAGGGGTTAGGATTAGAATTATGGGATAGGGCTTCTTCTCAGGGTGTTATGCATTAAGGTTAAGATAAGGGGATAAGTTAGGGTTACGGGGAGGTTTATGTTTTAAGGTGAGCAATAGGATCAGGGTCAGGTGCTATGTTCAGGGTGAGGGTTATCTGTTAGGGGTAGTGTTTACACTTAGCGTACAGGCCCTGTCTGCACTGGGCGGGGGGCTGGGGTTAGGGGGATGGGATTGTCCCCGGGAACCCACTCTATCATACGCTAGGTATGGGCTCCTGGTTTCATGCAAGAGAGAGCTGCAGAGCCCCCTTTTACTCATGGCATGGGAGGATTTTAGGCTTTCTAAACTCTAAGAAAGCAAGAAGTCCGAGAATTAGATTTAGGGGTAGGATTATGATAATGTTTAGGGTTAGGGTTAGTGTTAAGGTGGGGTCTTAGCGTTAGGGGTTAGGGTTAGAGGTTAGTGTTAGGTGTAACAGTTACAGTTAGGTTTATGGTTAAGTTTCAGGGTTAGGGTTAAGGTTTGGGTTTAGCGTTTGGCACAGGGTTAGGCTTCAGTGTTAGCTTTATGGTTAAAGATTAGGATTAGGGTTAGTGTGAGGGTTAATGGTAAGGGTCAAGATTAAGGGTTAGGGTTGGGGTTAGGGTTAGGTTTAGGATTAGGGCTTAGGGTTAGGCTTAGGGTTAAGGGATAGGATTAGGGTTAAGTGTTGGGCTTATGGTTAGGGTTAAAGTTTAGTGTTAGGGTTAATGTTTAGTGTTATGGTCCAGTTTAAGTGTTAGGGTGAGGGTTAACAGTTAGGATTAGGCTTAGGGGTTAGGGATATAGTGAAGGTTCAGTGTTAGGGTTAGGTTTAGGGTTCAGGGTTAGGGTTAGCTTTAGGGGTTATGGTTAGGGTTAGGTGTTAGGTTAGTGTCAGGGTTAGGTCTAGTCGTGAGGGTAAGGTTTAGGGTTAGCTTTAAGAGCTAGGGTTAGGTTTAATGGTTAGGATTAGGATTACGGTTAAAGGTTAGGGTAATGCTCAGGGGTTAGGGTGAAGGGTGAAGGGTTAGGGCTTTTGTTAGGCATAGCGTTGGGGTTAGAACTAAGGGTTCCTGTCAGTGTTAGGGTTGTAGGCAGCGTTACGGTTAGGCTTAGCGGTGGAGAATTAGGGTTAGGGATTAGGTGTTACAGTGATGACTAGGAGATAGGGTTAGAATTATGGGATAGGGGATGTTCTCAGGGAATGGGTTATGCATTAACGTTACGTTAAGAGGTTAAAGTTAGGCTCACGGTGAGGTTTACGTGTTAAGGGGAGAAATAGGAACAGGGTTAGGTGCCATGTTCAGGGTTAGGGTTATCTGTTAAAGGTATCATTTATGCTTAGCGCACGGGCCCTGTCGGCATTAGGCTGGGGGGAGGTTAGGGGGCTGGGATTGTCACCGGGACCCCACTGTATCGGACTCTGGGTATGGGCCCGTGGATTTCATGCTGGACACAGTGGTAGAGCCTCCTTTCACACATGGCACGGGAGGATTGCAGGCTTTCTAAACTCTAAGAAAGCAAGAAGTCTGAGAATTACATTTAGGGTTAGGATTATGGTTAGGGTTCAGGATGAAGTGTAGTGTTACGGTGAGGGGATAGGGTTACAGATTAGGGTTACGGTTTAAGGTTACTGTTAGGTTTAACGGTTACAGTTCGTTTTGGGGTTGAGGTTTGCAGATACGGTTAAGATGAGGGGTCAGGGTTTGGTACAGGGTTAGGGTTGTGTTCGGTTTAGGGTTGAAGATTAGGATTAGGGTTAGGATTAAAGGTTAGCATGAGAGTTAACGGTTAAGATTAAGGTTAAGGGTTAGGGTTAGGGTTTAGGTTTAGGGTTAAGGGTTAGGGTTAGTTTTAGGGTTAGAGTTATGTGTTAGGGTTTGTGTTAGAGGTTAGGGTTAGGTTTACTGTTCGTGGTTAGAGTTACGTTTAGGGGTTAGCATTAGGGTTAGGGATTAGGTTTAGGGTAAGTGTTTAGAGTTAGTGTTGGGCTTTAGGCTCGGGGCTTAGGTTCAGGGTCAGAGGTTAGGGTTGGTGGTAGGGCTTAGATTTAGCGGTCAGTTTAAGGGCACAGGACCTGGTTAATCTACGGTGAGAGGGGTGTGGTCGGAGTCACCACAAAAGCACAACATCATTCCCTGGGCCTTGGGACAAAACCTACATGCAGGACTCAGGCAGAGCCTCATCTCACACATGGCATGGCTGTATTGTAGGCTTGCTTCACTCTGGGAATGGAAGTAGTGTGAGAATTAGGGTTAGGTTTCGGGTTAGGGGTTCCAAGTTAGGGGTTAGGTTTCGAGTCAGGGTCAGGTGCTAGGGATTAGTTGTTAGGTTTAGAGTTAGTGTTAGGGGTTAGGTGTTAAGTCTGGGTTGGGGGCCAGGGTTAGGTTTAGGGTTGGGTTAGCGTTAGGGTTAGGGGTTAGGGTTAAGGGATAGGGTTAGGGTTAAGGGTTAGGCTTAGGGTTAGGGTTCAGGGTTAGGGTTAAGGTTTAGGGTTAGAGTCAGGGTTAAGGGTTAGGGTGAGGCTTAACAGTTAGGGTTAGGGTTAGGGGGTTAGGAATAGGTTTAGGGTTAAGGGTTAGGTTTATGGTTCAGGTTTAAGGTTAGGATTAGGGGTTAGGGTTAGTGTTAACTGTAGGTCAGTGTTGGGGTTAGATCTCTAGGCATTAGCGTATAGGTTAGGGTTAGGGTTAAGTAGGGTTATGTTTAATGGTTAGGATTGGGATTAGCGTTAAGGGTTAGGGTTAAGCTTTAGGGGTTATGACTAAGGATCAATGGTTAGGGTTATTTTTAGGCGTAGGGTTAGGGTAAGGGTTTTAGGGTTACTGTTAGTGTTGTCGGTAGGGTTAAGGTTAGGGTTGGCGTTTCAGAATTAGGGATTAGGTGTTATGGTTACGGCTAGGAGTTAGGGTTAGAATTACGGTATAGGGCTTGTTCTCAGGGTGTCATGCATTATCGTTAAGATAAGGGGTTAAGTTAGGGTTAGGGTGAGGTTTACGTGTTAAGGTGAGCAGTAGGATCAGGGTTAGGTGTTATGTTCTGGGTTAGGGTTATGGGTGTGGGGTAGGGTTTATGCTTAGGGCACGGGCCCTGTATGCACTAGGAGGCGAAGTTAGGGGTCTGTGATGGTCGCTGGGAGCCCACTCTATCGTACGCAGTGTATGGGCCTCTGGGTTTCATGCAGGACACTGTGGCAGAGCGGGCTTTCATGCATGGCTTAGTAGGATTGTAGGCTTTCAAAACTCTGAGAAAGCAAGTCTGAGAATTAGATTTAGGGTTAGGATTACGGTACGGTTTAGGGATGAAGATTAGCGATAGGGTGAGGGCTTAGGGTTAGGGGTTAGGGTTAGGGTTAGGGTTGTTGGTAGGGTGAAGGTTAGGGTTGGCATTTTAGAATTAGGGATGAGGTGTTACGGTTATGGCTAGGGGTTAGGATTAGAATTATGGGATAGGGCTTCTTCTCAGGGTGTTATGCATTAAGGTTAAGATAAGGGGATAAGTTAGGGTTACGGGGAGGTTTATGTTTTAAGGTGAGCAATAGGATCAGGGTCGGTGCTATGTTCAGGGTGAGGGTTATCTGTTAGGGGTAGTGTTTATACTTAGCGTACAGGCCCTGTCTGCACTGGGCGGGGGGCTGGGGTTAGGGGGATGGGATTGTCCCCGGGAACCCACTCTATCATACGCTAGGTATGGGCTCCTGGTTTCATGCAAGAGAGAGCTGCAGAGCCCCCTTTTACTCATGGCATGGGAGGATTTTAGGCTTTCTAAACTCTAAGAAAGCAAGAAGTCCGAGAATTAGATTTAGGGGTAGGATTATGATAATGTTTAGGGTTAGGGTTAGTGTTAAGGTGGGGTCTTAGGGTTAGGGGTTAGGGTTAGAGGTTAGTGTTAGGTGTAACAGTTACAGTTAGGTTTATGGTTAAGTTTCAGGGTTAGGGTTAAGGTTTGGGTTTAGCGTTTGGCACAGGGTTAGGCTTCAGTGTTAGCTTTATGGTTAAAGATTAGGATTAGGGTTAGTGTGAGGGTTAATGGTAAGGGTCAAGATTAAGGGTTAGGGTTGGGGTTAGGGATAGGTTTAGGGTTAGGGCTTAGGATTAGGGGATAGGATTAGGGTTAAGTGTTGGGCTTATGGTTAGGGTTAAAGTTTAGTGTTAGGGTTAATGTTTAGTGTTATGGTCCAGTTTAAGTGTTAGGGTGAGGGTTAACAGTTAGGATTAGGCTTAGGGGTTAGGGATATAGTGAAGGTTCAGTGTTAGGGTTAGGTTTAGGGTTCAGGTTAGGGTTAGCTTTAGGGGTTATGGTTAGGGTTAGGTGTTAGGTTAGTGTCAGGGTTAGGCCTAGTCGTGAGGGTAAGGTTTAGGGTTAGCTTTAAGAGCTAGGGTTAGGTTTAATGGTTAGGATTAGGATTACGGTTAAAGGTTAGGGTAATGCTCAGGGGTTAGGGTGAAGGGTGAAGGGTTAGGGCTTTTGTTAGGCATAGCGTTGGGGTTAGAACTAAGGGTTCCTGTCAGTGTTAGGGTTGTAGGCAGCGTTACGGTTAGGCTTAGCGGTGGAGAATTAGGGTTAGGGATTAGGTGTTACAGTGATGACTAGGAGATAGGGTTAGAATTATGGGATAGGGGATGTTCTCAGGGAATGGGTTATGCATTAACGTTACGTTAAGAGGTTAAAGTTAGGCTCACGGTGAGGTTTACGTGTTAAGGGGAGAAATAGGAACAGGGTTAGGTGCCATGTTCAGGGTTAGGGTTATCTGTTAAAGGTATCATTTATGCTTAGCGCACGGGCCCTGTCGGCATTAGGCTGGGGGGAGGTTAGGGGGCTGGGATTGTCACCGGGAACCCACTGTATCGGACTCTGGGTATGGGCCCGTGGATTTCATGCAGGACACAGTGGCAGAGCCTCCTTTCACACATGGCACGGGAGGATTGCAGGCTTTCTAAACTCTAAGAAAGCAAGAAGTCTGAGAATTAGATTTAGGGTTAGGATTATGGTTAGGGTTCAGGATGAAGTGTAGTGTTATGGTGAGGGGATAGGGTTACAGATTAGGGTTACGGTTTAAGGTTACTGTTAGGTTTAACGGTTACAGTTCGTTTTGGGGTTGAGGTTTGCGGATAGGGTTAAGATGAGGGGTCAGGGTTTGGTACAGGGTTAGGGTTGTGTTCGGTTTAGGGTTGAAGATTAGGATTAGGGTTAGGATTAAAGGTTAGCATGAGAGTTAACGGTTAAGATTAAGGTTAAGGGTTAGGGTTAGGGTTTAGGTTTAGGGTTAAGGGTTAGGGTTAGTTTTAGGTTTAGAATTATGTGTTAGGGTTTGTGTTAGAGGTTAGGGTTAGGTTTACTGTTCACGGTTAGGGTTACGTTTAGGGGTTAGCATTAGGGTTAGGGATTTGGTTTAGGGTAAGGGTTTAGAGTTAGTGTTGGGCTTTAGGCTCGGGGCTTAGGTTCAGGGTCAGAGGTTAGGGTTGGTGGTAGGGCTTAGATTTAGCGGTCAGTTTAAGGGCACAGGACCTGGTTAATCTACGGTGAGAGGGGTGTGGTCGGAGTCACCACAAAAGCACAACATCATTCCCTGGGCCTTGGGACAAAACCTACATGCAGGACTCAGGCAGAGCCTCATCTCACACATGGCATGGCTGTATTGTAGGCTTGCTTCACTCTGGGAATGGAAGTAGTGTGAGAATTAGGGTTAGGTTTGGGGTTAGGGGTTTCGAGTTAGGGGTTAGGTTTCGAGTCAGGGTCAGGTGCTAGGGATTAGTGGTTAGGTTTAGAGTTAGTGTTAGGGGTTAGGTGTTAAGTCTGGGTTGGGGGCCAGGGTTAGGTTTAGGGTTGGGGTTAGCGTTAGGGTTAGGGGTTAGGGTTAAGGGATAGGGTTAGGGTTAAGGGTTAGGCTTAGGGTTAGGGTTCAGGGTTAGGGTTAAGGTTTAGGGTTAGAGTCAGGGTTAAGGGTTAGGGTGAGGCTTAACAGTTAGGGTTAGGGTTAGGGGGTTAGGAATAGGTTTAGGGTTAAGGGTTAGGTTTATGGTTCAGGTTTAAGGTTAGGATTAGGGGTTAGGGTTAGTGTTAACTGTAGGTCAGTGTTGGGGTTAGATCTCTAGGCATTAGCGTATAGGTTAGGGTTAGGGTTAAGTAGGGTTATGTTTAATGGTTAGGATTGGGATTAGCGTTAAGGGTTAGGGTTAAGCTTTAGGGGTTATGACTAAGGATCAATGGTTAGGGTTATTTTTAGGCGTAGGGTTAGGGTAAGGGTTTTAGGGTTACTGTTAGTGTTGTCGGTAGGGTTAAGGTTAGGGTTGGCGTTTCAGAATTAGGGATTAGGTGTTATGGTTACGGCTAGGAGTTAGGGTTAGAATTACGGTATAGGGCTTGTTCTCAGGGTGTCATGCATTATCGTTAAGATAAGGGGTTAAGTTAGGGTTAGGGTGAGGTTTACGTGTTAAGGTGAGCAGTAGGATCAGGGTTAGGTGTTATGTTCTGGGTTAGGGTTATGGGTGTGGGGTAGGGTTTATGCTTAGGGCACGGGCCCTGTATGCACTAGGAGGCGAAGTTAGGGGTCTGTGATGGTCGCTGGGAGCCCACTCTATCGTACGCAGTGTATGGGCCTCTGGGTTTCATGCAGGACACTGTGGCAGAGCGGGCTTTCATGCATGGCTTAGTAGGATTGTAGGCTTTCAAAACTCTGAGAAAGCAAGTCTGAGAATTAGATTTAGGGTTAGGATTACGGTACGGTTTAGGGATGAAGATTAGCGATAGGGTGAGGGCTTAGGGTTAGGGGTTAGGGTTAGGGTTAGGGTTGTTGGTAGGGTGAAGGTTAGGGTTGGCATTTTAGAATTAGGGATGAGGTGTTACGGTTATGGCTAGGGGTTAGGATTAGAATTATGGGATAGGGCTTCTTCTCAGGGTGTTATGCATTAAGGTTAAGATAAGGGGATAAGTTAGGGTTACGGGGAGGTTTATGTTTTAAGGTGAGCAATAGGATCAGGGTCAGGTGCTATGTTCAGGGTGAGGGTTATCTGTTAGGGGTAGTGTTTATACTTAGCGTACAGGCCCTGTCTGCACTGGGCGGGGGGCTGGGGTTAGGGGGATGGGATTGTCCCCGGGAACCCACTCTATCATACGCTAGGTATGGGCTCCTGGTTTCATGCAAGAGAGAGCTGCAGAGCCCCCTTTTACTCATGGCATGGGAGGATTTTAGGCTTTCTAAACTCTAAGAAAGCAAGAAGTCCGAGAATTAGATTTAGGGGTAGGATTATGATAATGTTTAGGGTTAGGGTTAGTGTTAAGGTGGGGTCTTAGGGTTAGGGGTTAGGGTTAGAGGTTAGTGTTAGGTGTAACAGTTACAGTTAGGTTTATGGTTAAGTTTCAGGGTTAGGGTTAAGGTTTGGGTTTAGCGTTTGGCACAGGGTTAGGCTTCAGTGTTAGCTTTATGGTTAAAGATTAGGATTAGGGTTAGTGTGAGGGTTAATGGTAAGGGTCAAGATTAAGGGTTAGGGTTGGGGTTAGGGTTAGGTTTAGGGTTAGGGCTTAGGATTAGGGGATAGGATTAGGGTTAAGTGTTGGGCTTATGGTTAGGGTTAAAGTTTAGTGTTAGGGTTAATGTTTAGTGTTATGGTCCAGTTTAAGTGTTAGGGTGAGGGTTAACAGTTAGGATTAGGCTTAGGGGTTAGGGATATAGTGAAGGTTCAGTGTTAGGGTTAGGTTTAGGGTTCAGGTTAGGGTTAGCTTTAGGGGTTATGGTTAGGGTTAGGTGTTAGGTTAGTGTCAGGGTTAGGTCTAGTCGTGAGGGTAAGGTTTAGGGTTAGCTTTAAGAGCTAGGGTTAGGTTTAATGGTTAGGATTAGGATTACGGTTAAAGGTTAGGGTAATGCTCAGGGGTTAGGGTGAAGGGTGAAGGGTTAGGGCTTTTGTTAGGCATAGCGTTGGGGTTAGAACTAAGGGTTCCTGTCAGTGTTAGGGTTGTAGGCAGCGTTACGGTTAGGCTTAGCGGTGGAGAATTAGGGTTAGGGATTAGGTGTTACAGTGATGACTAGGAGATAGGGTTAGAATTATGGGATAGGGGATGTTCTCAGGGAATGGGTTATGCATTAACGTTACGTTAAGAGGTTAAAGTTAGGCTCACGGTGAGGTTTACGTGTTAAGGGGAGAAATAGGAACAGGGTTAGGTGCCATGTTCAGGGTTAGGGTTATCTGTTAAAGGTATCATTTATGCTTAGCGCACGGGCCCTGTCGGCATTAGGCTGGGGGGAGGTTAGGGGGCTGGGATTGTCACCGGGACCCCACTGTATCGGACTCTGGGTATGGGCCCGTGGATTTCATGCTGGACACAGTGGTAGAGCCTCCTTTCACACATGGCACGGGAGGATTGCAGGCTTTCTAAACTCTAAGAAAGCAAGAAGTCTGAGAATTACATTTAGGGTTAGGATTATGGTTAGGGTTCAGGATGAAGTGTAGTGTTACGGTGAGGGGATAGGGTTACAGATTAGGGTTACGGTTTAAGGTTACTGTTAGGTTTAACGGTTACAGTTCGTTTTGGGGTTGAGGTTTGCAGATACGGTTAAGATGAGGGGTCAGGGTTTGGTACAGGGTTAGGGTTGTGTTCGGTTTAGGGTTGAAGATTAGGATTAGGGTTAGGATTAAAGGTTAGCATGAGAGTTAACGGTTAAGATTAAGGTTAAGGGTTAGGGTTAGGGTTTAGGTTTAGGGTTAAGGGTTAGGGTTAGTTTTAGGGTTAGAGTTATGTGTTAGGGTTTGTGTTAGAGGTTAGGGTTAGGTTTACTGTTCACGGTTAGGGTTACGTTTAGGGGTTAGCATTAGAGTTAGGGATTTGGTTTAGGGTAAGGGTTTAGAGTTAGTGTTGGGCTTTAGACTCGGGGCTTAGGTTCAGGGTCAGAGGTTAGGGTTGGTGGTAGGGCTTAGATTTAGCGGTCAGTTTAAGGGCACAGGACCTGGTTAATCTACGGTGAGAGGGGTGTGGTCGGAGTCACCACAAAAGCACAACATCATTCCCTGGGCCTTGGGACAAAACCTACATGCAGGACTCAGGCAGAGCCTCATCTCACACATGGCATGGCTGTATTGTAGGCTTGCTTCACTCTGGGAATGGAAGTAGTGTGAGAATTAGGGTTAGGTTTGGGGTTAGGGGTTTCGAGTTAGGGGTTAGGTTTCGAGTCAGGGTCAGGTGCTAGGGATTAGTGGTTAGGTTTAGAGTTAGTGTTAGGGGTTAGGTGTTAAGTCTGGGTTGGGGGCCAGGGTTAGGTTTAGGGTTGGGGTTAGCGTTAGGGTTAGGGGTTAGGGTTAAGGGATAGGGTTAGGGTTAAGGGTTAGGCTTAGGGTTAGGGTTCAGGGTTAGGGTTAAGGTTTAGGGTTAGAGTCAGGGTTAAGGGTTAGGGTGAGGCTTAACAGTTAGGGTTAGGGTTAGGGGGTTAGGAATAGGGTTAGGGTTAAGGGTTAGGTTTATGGTTCAGGTTTAAGGTTAGGATTAGGGGTTAGGGTTAGTGTTAACTGTAGGTCAGTGTTGGGGTTAGATCTCTAGGCATTAGCGTATAGGTTAGGGTTAGGGTTAAGTAGGGTTATGTTTAATGGTTAGGATTGGGATTAGCGTTAAGGGTTAGGGTTAAGCTTTAGGGGTTATGACTAAGGATCAATGGTTAGGGTTATTTTTAGGCGTAGGGTTAGGGTAAGGGTTTTAGGGTTAGTGTTAGTGTTGTTGGTAGGGTTAAGGTTAGGGTTGGCGTTTCAGAATTAGGGATTAGGTGTTATGGTTACGGCTAGGAGTTAGGGTTAGAATTACGGTATAGGGCTTGTTCTCAGGGTGTCATGCATTATCGTTAAGATAAGGGGTTAAGTTAGGGTTAGGGTGAGGTTTACGTGTTAAGGTGAGCAGTAGGATCAGGGTTAGGTGTTATGTTCTGGGTTAGGGTTATGGGTGTGGGGTAGGGTTTATGCTTAGGGCACGGGCCCTGTATGCACTAGGAGGCGAAGTTAGGGGTCTGTGATGGTCGCTGGGAGCCCACTCTATCGTACGCAGTGTATGGGCCTCTGGGTTTCATGCAGGACACTGTGGCAGAGCGGGCTTTCATGCATGGCTTAGTAGGATTGTAGGCTTTCAAAACTCTGAGAAAGCAAGTCTGAGAATTAGATTTAGGGTTAGGATTACGGTACGGTTTAGGGATGAAGATTAGCGATAGGGTGAGGGCTTAGGGTTAGGGGTTAGGGTTAGGGTTAGGGTTGTTGGTAGGGTGAAGGTTAGGGTTGGCATTTTAGAATTAGGGATGAGGTGTTACGGTTATGGCTAGGGGTTAGGATTAGAATTATGGGATAGGGCTTCTTCTCAGGGTGTTATGCATTAAGGTTAAGATAAGGGGATAAGTTAGGGTTACGGGGAGGTTTATGTTTTAAGGTGAGCAATAGGATCAGGGTCAGGTGCTATGTTCAGGGTGAGGGTTATCTGTTAGGGGTAGTGTTTATACTTAGCGTACAGGCCCTGTCTGCACTGGGCGGGGGGCTGGGGTTAGGGGGATGGGATTGTCCCCGGGAACCCACTCTATCATACGCTAGGTATGGGCTCCTGGTTTCATGCAAGAGAGAGCTGCAGAGCCCCCTTTTACTCATGGCATGGGAGGATTTTAGGCTTTCTAAACTCTAAGAAAGCAAGAAGTCCGAGAATTAGATTTAGGGGTAGGATTATGATAATGTTTAGGGTTAGGGTTAGTGTTAAGGTGGGGTCTTAGGGTTAGGGGTTAGGGTTAGAGGTTAGTGTTAGGTGTAACAGTTACAGTTAGGTTTATGGTTAAGTTTCAGGGTCAGGGTTAAGATTTGGGTTTAGCGTTTGGCACAGGGTTAGGCTTCAGTGTTAGCTTTATGGTTAAAGATTAGGATTAGGGTTAGTGTGAGGGTTAATGGTAAGGGTCAAGATTAAGGGTTAGGGTTGGGTTTAGGGTTAGGTTTAGGATTAGGGCTTAGGGTTAGGCTTAGGGTTAAGGGATAGGATTAGGGTTAAGTGTTGGGCTTATGGTTAGGGTTAAAGTTTAGTGTTAGGGTTAATGTTTAGTGTTATGGTCCAGTTTAAGTGTTAGGGTGAGGGTTAACAGTTAGGATTAGGCTTAGGGGTTAGGGATATAGTGAAGGTTCAGTGTTAGGGTTAGGTTTAGGGTTCAGGGTTAGGGTTAGCTTTAGGGGTTATGGTTAGGGTTAGGTGTTAGGTTAGTGTCAGGGTTAGGTCTAGTCGTGAGGGTAAGGTTTAGGGTTAGCTTTAAGAGCTAGGGTTAGGTTTAATGGTTAGGATTAGGATTACGGTTAAAGGTTAGGGTAATGCTCAGGGGTTAGGGTGAAGGGTGAAGGGTTAGGGCTTTTGTTAGGCATAGCGTTGGGGTTAGAACTAAGGGTTCCTGTCAGTGTTAGGGTTGTAGGCAGCGTTACGGTTAGGCTTAGCGGTGGAGAATTAGGGTTAGGGATTAGGTGTTACAGTGATGACTAGGAGATAGGGTTAGAATTATGGGATAGGGGATGTTCTCAGGGAATGGGTTATGCATTAACGTTACGTTAAGAGGTTAAAGTTAGGCTCACGGTGAGGTTTACGTGTTAAGGGGAGAAATAGGAACAGGGTTAGGTGCCATGTTCAGGGGTAGGGTTATCTGTTAAAGGTATCATTTATGCTTAGCGCACGGGCCCTGTCGGCATTAGGCTGGGGGGAGGTTAGGGGGCTGGGATTGTCACCGGGACCCCACTGTATCGGACTCTGGGTATGGGCCCGTGGATTTCATGCTGGACACAGTGGTAGAGCCTCCTTTCACACATGGCACGGGAGGATTGCAGGCTTTCTAAACTCTAAGAAAGCAAGAAGTCTGAGAATTACATTTAGGGTTAGGATTATGGTTAGGGTTCAGGATGAAGTGTAGTGTTACGGTGAGGGGATAGGGTTACAGATTAGGGTTACGGTTTAAGGTTACTGTTAGGTTTAACGGTTACAGTTCGTTTTGGGTTTGAGGTTTGCAGATAGGGTTAAGATGAGGGGTCAGGGTTTGGTACAGGGTTAGGGTTGTGTTCGGTTTAGGGTTGAAGATTAGGGTTAGGATTAAAGGTTAGCATGAGAGTTAACGGTTAAGATTAAGGTTAAGGGTTAGGGTTAGGGTTTAGGTTTAGGGTTAAGGGTTAGGGTTAGTTTTAGGGTTAGAGTTATGTGTTAGGGTTTGTGTTAGAGGTTAGGGTTAGGTTTACTGTTCGTGGTTAGAGTTACGTTTAGGGGTTAGCATTAGGGTTAGGGATTAGGTTTAGGGTAAGTGTTTAGAGTTAGTGTTGGGCTTTAGGCTCGGGGCTTAGGTTCAGGGTCAGAGGTTAGGGTTGGTGGTAGGGCTTAGATTTAGCGGTCAGTTTAAGGGCACAGGACCTGGTTAATCTACGGTGAGAGGGGTGTGGTCGGAGTCACCACAAAAGCACAACATCATTCCCTCGGCCTTGGGACAAAGCCTACATGCAGGACTCAGGCAGAGCCTCATCTCACACATGGCATGGCTGTATTGTAGGCTTGCTTCACTCTGGGAATGGAAGTAGTGTGAGAATTAGGGTTAGGTTTGGGGTTAGGGGTTTCGAGTTAGGGGTTAGGTTTCGAGTCAGGGTCAGGTGCTAGGGATTAGTGGTTAGGTTTAGAGTTAGTGTTAGGGGTTAGGTGTTAAGTCTGGGTTGGGGGCCAGGGTTAGGTTTAGGGTTGGGGTTAGCGTTAGGGTTAGGGGTTAGGGTTAAGGGATAGGGTTAGGGTTAAGGGTTAGGCTTAGGGTTAGGGTTCAGGGTTAGGGTTAAGGTTTAGGGTTAGAGTCAGGGTTAAGGGTTAGGGTGAGGCTTAACAGTTAGGGTTAGGGTTAGGCGGTTAGGAATAGGGTTAGGGTTAAGGGTTAGGTTTATGGTTCAGGTTTAAGGTTAGGATTAGGGGTTAGGGTTAGTGTTAACTGTAGGTCAGTGTTGGGGTTAGATCTCTAGGCATTAGCGTATAGGTTAGGGTTAGGGTTAAGTAGGGTTATGTTTAATGGTTAGGATTGGGATTAGCGTTAAGGGTTAGGGTTAAGCTTTAGGGGTTATGACTAAGGATCAATGGTTAGGGTTATTTTTAGGCGTAGGGTTAGGGTAAGGGTTTTAGGGTTAGTGTTAGTGTTGTTGGTAGGGTTAAGGTTAGGGTTGGCGTTTCAGAATTAGGGATTAGGTGTTATGGTTACGGCTAGGAGTTAGGGTTAGAATTACGGTATAGGGCTTGTTCTCAGGGTGTCATGCATTATCGTTAAGATAAGGGGTTAAGTTAGGGTTAGGGTGAGGTTTACGTGTTAAGGTGAGCAGTAGGATCAGGGTTAGGTGTTATGTTCTGGGTTAGGGTTATGGGTGTGGGGTAGGGTTTATGCTTAGGGCACGGGCCCTGTATGCACTAGGAGGCGAAGTTAGGGGTCTGTGATGGTCGCTGGGAGCCCACTCTATCGTACGCAGTGTATGGGCCTCTGGGTTTCATGCAGGACACTGTGGCAGAGCGGGCTTTCATGCATGGCTTAGTAGGATTGTAGGCTTTCAAAACTCTGAGAAAGCAAGTCTGAGAATTAGATTTAGGGTTAGGATTACGGTACGGTTTAGGGATGAAGATTAGCGATAGGGTGAGGGCTTAGGGTTAGGGGTTAGGGTTAGGGTTAGGGTTGTTGGTAGGGTGAAGGTTAGGGTTGGCATTTTAGAATTAGGGATGAGGTGTTACGGTTATGGCTAGGGGTTAGGATTAGAATTATGGGATAGGGCTTCTTCTCAGGGTGTTATGCATTAAGGTTAAGATAAGGGGATAAGTTAGGGTTACGGGGAGGTTTATGTTTTAAGGTGAGCAATAGGATCAGGGTCAGGTGCTATGTTCAGGGTGAGGGTTATCTGTTAGGGGTAGTGTTTATACTTAGCGTACAGGCCCTGTCTGCACTGGGCGGGGGGCTGGGGTTAGGGGGATGGGATTGTCCCCGGGAACCCACTCTATCATACGCTAGGTATGGGCTCCTGGTTTCATGCAAGAGAGAGCTGCAGAGCCCCCTTTTACTCATGGCATGGGAGGATTTTAGGCTTTCTAAACTCTAAGAAAGCAAGAAGTCCGAGAATTAGATTTAGGGGTAGGATTATGATAATGTTTAGGGTTAGGGTTAGTGTTAAGGTGGGGTCTTAGGGTTAGGGGTTAGGGTTAGAGGTTAGTGTTAGGTGTAACAGTTACAGTTAGGTTTATGGTTAAGTTTCAGGGTCAGGGTTAAGATTTGGGTTTAGCGTTTGGCACAGGGTTAGGCTTCAGTGTTAGCTTTATGGTTAAAGATTAGGATTAGGGTTAGTGTGAGGGTTAATGGTAAGGGTCAAGATTAAGGGTTAGGGTTGGGTTTAGGGTTAGGTTTAGGATTAGGGCTTAGGGTTAGGCTTAGGGTTAAGGGATAGGATTAGGGTTAAGTGTTGGGCTTATGGTTAGGGTTAAAGTTTAGTGTTAGGGTTAATGTTTAGTGTTATGGTCCAGTTTAAGTGTTAGGGTGAGGGTTAACAGTTAGGATTAGGCTTAGGGGTTAGGGATATAGTGAAGGTTCAGTGTTAGGGTTAGGTTTAGGGTTCAGGGTTAGGGTTAGCTTTAGGGGTTATGGTTAGGGTTAGGTGTTAGGTTAGTGTCAGGGTTAGGTCTAGTCGTGAGGGTAAGGTTTAGGGTTAGCTTTAAGAGCTAGGGTTAGGTTTAATGGTTAGGATTAGGATTACGGTTAAAGGTTAGGGTAATGCTCAGGGGTTAGGGTGAAGGGTGAAGGGTTAGGGCTTTTGTTAGGCATAGCGTTGGGGTTAGAACTAAGGGTTCCTGTCAGTGTTAGGGTTGTAGGCAGCGTTACGGTTAGGCTTAGCGGTGGAGAATTAGGGTTAGGGATTAGGTGTTACAGTGATGACTAGGAGATAGGGTTAGAATTATGGGATAGGGGATGTTCTCAGGGAATGGGTTATGCATTAACGTTACGTTAAGAGGTTAAAGTTAGGCTCACGGTGAGGTTTACGTGTTAAGGGGAGAAATAGGAACAGGGTTAGGTGCCATGTTCAGGGGTAGGGTTATCTGTTAAAGGTATCATTTATGCTTAGCGCACGGGCCCTGTCGGCATTAGGCTGGGGGGAGGTTAGGGGGCTGGGATTGTCACCGGGAACCCACTGTATCGGACTCTGGGTATGGGCCCGTGGATTTCATGCAGGACACAGTGGTAGAGCCTCCTGTCACACATGGCATGGAGGATTGCAGGCTTTCTAAACTCTAAGAAAGCAAGAAGTCTGAGAATTAGATTTAGGGTTAGGATTATGGTTAGGGTTCAGGATGAAGTGTAGTGTTATGGTTAGGGGATAGGGTTACAGATTAGGGTTACGGTTTAAGGTTACTGTTAGGTTTAACGGTTACAGTTCGTTTTGGGGTTGAGGTTTGCGGATAGGGTTAAGATGAGGGGTCAGGGTTTGGTACAGGGTTAGGGTTGTGTTCGGTTTAGGGTTGAAGATTAGGATTAGGGTTAGGATTAAAGGTTAGCATGAGAGTTAACGGTTAAGATTAAGGTTAAGGGTTAGGGTTAGGGTTTAGGTTTAGGGTTAAGGGTTAGGTTTAGTTTTAGGTTTAGAGTTATGTGTTAGGGTTTGTGTTAGAGGTTAGGGTTAGGTTTACTGTCCACGGTTAGGGTTACGTTTAGGGGTTAGCATTAGGGTTAGGGATTAGGTTTAGGGTAAGTGTTTAGAGTTAGTGTTGGGCTTTAGGCTCGGGGCTTAGGTTCACGGTCAGAGGTTAGGGTTGGTGGTAGGGCTTAGATTTAGCGGTCAGTTTAAGGGCACAGGACCTGGTTAATCTACGGTGAGAGGGGTGCGGTCGGAGTCACCACGAAAGCACAACATCATTCCCTGGGCCCTGGGACAAGACCTACATGCAGGACTCAGGCGGAGCCTCATCTCACACATGGCATTGCTGTATTGTAGGCTTGCTTCACTCTGGGAACGGAAGTAGTGTGAGAATTAAGGTTAGGGTTGGGGTTAGGTGTTTCGAGTTAGGGGTTAGGTTTCGAGTCATGGTTAGGTGCTAGTGGTTAGGGGTAGAGTTAGTGTTACGGGTTCGGTGTGAATTCTGGGTTAGGGGGCCAGGGGTAGGTTTAGGGTTGGGGTTAGTGTTATCGTTAGCGGTTAGGGTTAATGGATAGGGTTAGGGTTAAGGGTAGGCTTAGGGTTAGGGTTCAGGGTTAGGGTTAAGGTTTAGGGTTAGGGTCAGGGTTAAGGGTTAGGGTTAGGGTTAGGATGTTATGGTTAAGGATTAGGTTTATTGTTCAGGTTTAAGGTTAGCATTATGGGTTTGTGTTACTTCTAACTGTAGGTCAGTGTTGGGGTTAGAACTCTAGGCATTAAGGTAAAGGTTAGAGTTAGGGTTAAGAGTTGGGGTTATGTTTAATGGTTAGGATTGGGATTAGGGTTAAGGGTTAGGGTTAAGGTTAGGGGTTATGACTAAGGATCAACGGTTACGGTTATTTTTAGGCGTAGGGTTAGGGTAAGGGGTTAGGGTTAGTGTTAGTGTTGTTGGTAGGGTTAAGGTTAGGGTTGGTGTTTCAGAATTAGAGATTAGGTGTTATGGTTATGGCTAGGAGTTAGGGTTAGAATTACAGTATAGGGCTTGTTCTCAGGGTGTCATGCATTAACGTTACGATATGGGGTTAAAATTAGGGTTACGGTGAGGTTTACGTGTTAAGGTGAGCAGTAGGATCAGGGTTAGGTGTTATGTTCTGGGTTAGGGTTATGGGTGAGGGGTAGTGTTTATGCTTAGGGCATGGGCCCTGTATGCCCTATGAATCGAAGTTAGGGGTCGGTTGTGGTCGCTGGGAACCCACTCTATCGTACGCTGTGTATGGGCCTCTGGGTTTCTTGCAGGACACTGTGGCAGAGCGGGCTTTCATGCATGGCTTAGTAGGATTGTAGGCTTTCAAAACTCTGAGAAAGCAAGAAGTCTGAGAATTAGATTTCGGGTTAGGATTACGGTACGGTTTAGGGATGAAGATTAGTGATAGGGTGAGGGCTTAGGGTTAGAGGTTAGGGTTAGGGTTAGGGTTGTTTGTAGGGTGAAGTTTAGGGTTGGCATTTTAGAATTAGGGATGAGGTCTTATGGTTATGGCTGGGGATTAGGATTAGAATTATGGGATGGGGCTTCTTCTCAGGGTGTTATGCATTAAGGTTAAGATAAGGGGATAAGTTAGGGTTACGGGGAGGTTTATGTTTTAAGGTGAGCAATAGGATCAGGGTCAGGTGTTATATTCAGGGTGAGGGTTATCTGTTAGGGGTAGTGTTTATACTTAGCGTACAGGCCCTGTCTGCACTTGGCGGGGGGCTGGGGTTAGGGGGATGGGATTGTCCCCGGGAACCCACTCTATCATACGCTGGATATGGGCTCCTGGGTTTCATGCAGGACACAGTGGTAGAGCCCCCTTTTACTCATGGCATGGGAGGATTTTAGGCTTTCTAAACTCTGAGAAAGCAAGAAGTCTGACAATTAGATTTAGGGGTAGGATTATGGTAATGTTTAGCGAGGAAGATTAGTGTTAGGGTGGGCTCTTAGGGTTAAGGGTTAGGGTTTAAGGTTTGTGTTATTTTTAACAGTTACAGTTACGGTTATGGTTAAGTTTCAGGGTTAGGGTTAAGGTTTGGTTTTATCGTTTGGCACAGGGTTAGGCTTCAGTGTTAGCTTTATGGTTAAAGATTAGGATTAGGGTTAGGGTTAAGGGTTAGTGTGAGGGTTAATGGTAAGGTTCAAGATTAAGGGTTAGGGTTGGGCTTAGGGTTAGGAATAAGGCTTCGTGTAACATTTAGGTTTAGAGTTAAGTGTTATGGTTATGGCTAGAGGTTAGGGTTAGGTTTAGGGTTCATGGTTAGGGTTACATTTAGGGGTTCGGGTTACGGGTTAAGTTTAGGGCGAGTGTTTAGTGTTACTGTTGGGCGTTAGGATAAGGGCCGAGGTTTAGGGTTAGGATTTAGGTTTAGTGTTAGGGCTTAGATTTAGTGGTTAGTTTAAGGGCACATGCTCTGTTTAATCTATGGTGGGAAGGGTGCAGACTGGGTCGCCTCAACACCACACCATCGTACTTGGGCCTTGGGCCCAGACCTACATGCAGGACTCAGGCAGAGCCTCTTCTCACTCGTGGCATGGCTCTATTGTAGGCTTGGTCAACTCTGAGAACGAAGGAAGTGTGAGAATTAGGGTTATGGTTAGGGTTATGTGTTTGGGGTTAGAGGTTTGGGTTTGAGTGAAGTTTAGTGGTTAGGAATTAGAAGTTAGGATTAGTGTGTCAGGGGTTAGGTGTTAGGTTTTTGTAAGGGGCTAGCGTTAGATTTAGGTTTAGGGTTAATGTTCAGGTGGGTTAGGGGTCAGCGTTAGGGTTAGGCTTACAAGATAGGATTAAGGTAAAGGGTGAAGGCTTAAGATTAGCAGTAAGGGTTAAGGTTAGGGTTAAGGGTTAGGGTTTCGGTCCAAGTTAAGGGTGAGAGTGAGGGTTAACAGTTGCGATTAGGGTAATGGTTTAGGGATAGTAATAGGTTTAAGGGATAGGGTTAGGGTTAGGTTTAGGGTTCGGGGTTAGGGTTAGCATTAGCGGTTAGGGTTAGGGTTAGGGGTTAGGGTTACAGTTAGGGTTAGGTCTAGGCATTATGGTAATGGTTCTTGTTAGGGTTAAGAATTAGGGTTAGGTTTAATTGTTAGGATTATGATCAGGGTAATGGTTAGGGTTAGGGTTAGCGGTTAGAGTTAGGGTTAGTGTTAGGGTTGTTTGTAGGGTGAAGGTAATGTTTAGCAGTTTAGAATTAAGGTTAGGGATTAAGTGTTACGGTTATGCTAGGAGTTAGGCTTAGAATTAAGGGATAGGGTTTGTTCTTAGGGTAAGTGTTATGCAATAACATTAGGATAGGGGTTAAAGTTAGGGTTACAGTGAGGTTTACGTGTTAAGGTGAACAATAACATCAGGGTTAGGTGTTATGTTCAGGGTTAGGGTTATGGGTGAGGTGCAGGGTTTTTGCTTAGGGCATGGGCCCTGTCAGCACTAGCAGGGGGAGTTAGGGGGCTGTGATTGTCCCCGGGAACCCACTCTATTGTGCACAGAGTATGGGCTCCTGGGTTTCATGCAGGACACTGTGGCAGAGCCAGCTTTCATGCATGGCTTTGGAGAATTGTAGGCTTTTAAAACTCTGAGATAGCAAGAAGTCTGAGAATTAGATTTAGGGTTAGGATTATGGTTAGGGTTAGGGATGAAGATTAGTCAGGGAGAGGGCTTAGGGTTAGGGCTTAAGCTTCGAGTGAGGATTAGGGGTTAGGGAGTAGGTGTTGGGTTTAGTGATAGGGTTAGGGCTTAGGGGTTAGGGTTGGGTTAGGGGCTAGGGTTAGATTTAGAGTGGGGTTAGGGTTAGCGTTATGGGTTAGAGTTAGGGTTAAGGGATAGGATAAGGGTTAAGCGTTAAGGCTTAGGGTTAGCGTTAAGTGTTAGGTTTAGTTTTAAGGGTTCGGGTTACAGTTCGAGTTAAGGGTTAGTGTGGGGTTAACGGTTAGGGCTAGGGTTATGGGTTAAGGATAGAGTTAGGTTTAAGGCTTAGGATTAGGGTTCAGTGTTAGGGTTAGCATTAGGGATTAGGGTTAGGGTTAGGGGTTACGTTAACTCTTAGGGTTAGGTCTAGGCATTAGGGTACGTGTTAGTGTTAGGCTTAAGAGTTAGGGTTAGGTTTAATTGTTAGGATTAGGATCAGGGTTAAGGGTTAGGGTTAAGTGTCAAGTGTTACGGTTATTTTTAGGTGTACGGTTAGGGTTAGCGGTTAGGGTTAGGGTTAGTTTGTAGGGATAAGGTAATGTTTAGCAGTTTTGAATTAGCCTTAGGGATTAGGTGTTACAATTGTGGCTAGGAGTTAGGGTTAGAATTAAGGGATAGGGGTTGTTCTTAGGGTAAGTCTTATGCATTAACGTTAGGATAACAGGTTCAAGTTAGAGTTATGGTGAGGTTGATGTGTTAAGGTGAGCAATAGTATCAGGGTGAGCTGTGATGTTCAGGGTTAGGGTTATGGGTGAGGGGTAGTGTTTATGCTTATATCACGAGCCCTCTCTGCTCTAGGAGGGGGCTTAGAGGGCTGGGATAGATGCCGGAAGCCACTCTATCATACACTGGGTATGGGCCCCTTGGTTTCATGCCGGACACAGTGGCCAAGCCTCCTTCTACACATGGCATGGGAGGATTGTAGGCTTTGTAAACTCTGAGAAAGCAAGAAGTCTGAGAATTAAATTTAGGGCTAGGATTAGGGTTAGGGTTAGCAATATAGGTTACTGTTATGGTGAGGGCTTAGGGTTAGGGGTTTCAGTTAGGGTCAGGGTTAAAGGTTAGTGTTAGGTTTAACAGTTACAGTTAGGTTTAGGGTTAAGCTTTAAGGTTTAAGCTTAGGGTTAAGATTAGGGGTTAGGTTTTGGTACAGGGTAAGGGTTAAGTGCTAGGTTTAGGCTCAAAGATTAGGATTAGGGTTAGGGTTAAGGTTTAGTGTGAGGGTTAACGGTTAGGGTTAAGGTTAAGTGTTAGGTTTATGGGTTAGGGTTAGGGTTAAGTGTTCATGTTAGGTTTAGGGTTAGAGTTAAGTGTTATGGTTAGGGTTAGGGGTTTGGGTTAGGTTTAGGGTTCATGGTTAAGGTTACATTTAGGGGTTAGGTTTAGGGTAAGCGTTTAGTGTTAGTGTTGGGCATTAGGGTCAGGGCTTAGGTAGGGTTAGGGGTTAGGGTCAGTGTTTGGGCTTTGATTTGGCGGTTAGTTTAAGGGTACAGGACCTGTGTAATCTATGGTGAGAAGGGTGCAGAATGTTTCCATGCGACACTACACCATCGGATCCTGGGCCTTTGGCCCAGACCTACTTGCAGGACTCATGCGGAAACTCTACTCACGCATTGCATGGTTGTATTTTAGGCTTGGTTAACTCTGAGAATGGAAGTAGTGTGAGAAATAGGGTTATGGTTAGGGTTAAGGGTTTGGTGTTAGGGGTTAGGGTTCAAGTGAGGTTTAGTGGTTAGGGACTAGGATTTAGGGTTAGTGTTAGGGTTAGGGGTTAGTTTTGCGTTAGGGGCTAGGGTTAGATTTATGGTTGGGGTTAGTGTTAGGGTTAGGATTAGGCATCAGGGTTAGTGTTAGGGTTAAAGGATAGGATTGGCGTTAAGTGTTTAGGCTTAGGGTTTGTGTTAAGTGTTAGGGTTGGGGTTTAGGCTTAGGGTTACGGTTTGAGTTAAGCTCTAGGGTGAGGGTTAAAGATTAGGCTTAGGATTATTGGTTAGGGATAGAGTTATGTTTAAGGGTTAGGGATAGGGTTAGGTTTAGGGTTCAGTGTTAGGGTTAGCATTAGGGGTTAGGGTTAGGGTTAGGGGTTAGGCGTAGTGATGTATTAAGGGCTATGGTTAGAATTAGGATTGGGGTTAGTGTTAGGTTTAGGGTTAGGGGTTAGGTTTAGGGTTAAGGGATAGGATTATGGTTAAGGGTTGGGCGTAGCTTTAGGGTTAAGATTTAGTGTTAGGGTCCGGTTTAAGGGTTAGGGTGAGGGTTAACGGTTAGGGTTAGGGTTGGGGTTAGGGGTTAGGGATATAGTTAGTATTAAGTGTTAGAGTTAGGTTTAGGGTTCAGGGTTAGGGTTAGCTTTAGGGGTTATGATTAGGGTTAGGTGTTAGTTTAGTGTTAGTGTTAGGTCTAGGCGTCAGGGTAAGGTTTAGGGTTAGGGTTAAGAGCTAAGGTTGGGTTTAGTGGTTAGGATTAGGGTTAGGGTTAGGAGTTAGGGTAAAGGGTCAAGGGTTAGCATTATTTTTAGCCATAGCTTTGGCGTTAGGAGTAAGGGTTAGGTTCAGTGTTAGGGTAACAGTAGGTTACCGTAACAGTAACTACGTAGGGTAACAGTTAGTGTTAGTGGTTTAGAATTAGGGTTAGGGATTAGTTGTCACAGTTATGACTAGGAGATAGGGTTAGAATTATGGGATAGGGGTTAATCTCAGGGTAAGTGTTATGCATTAACGTTAGGATAAGAGGTTAAAGTTCAGGTTACGGTGAGGTTTACATTCTAAGGTGAGCAATAGAATCAGGGTTAAATGTTATTTTCAGGGTTAGAGTTTTGGGTGAGGTGTAGAGTTTATGCTTAGGGCACGGGCCTTGTCTGCATTAGGCTGGGGGGGGGGGTTAGGGGGCTGGGATTGTCACCAGGAACCCACTCTATCGTACTCTGGTTATGGGCCCCAGCGGTTCATTCAGGACACAGTGGAAGAGCCTCCTTTCACGCATGGCATGGGAGGATTGTAGGCTTTCTAAACTCTAAGAAAGCAAGAAGACTGAGAATTAGATTTAGGGTTAGGGTTAGGGTTCGGGTTAAGGATCAAGGTTAGTATTAGGGTGAAGGCTTAGAGTTAGGGGTTACGGGTAGCGTTACAGGTTACTCTTAGTTTTAACCGTTACAGTTAGGTTCAGGGTTAAGGTTTATGGTTAGGTTTAAGGTTAGGGTTTAGGGTTTGGTACAGGATTAGGGTTAAATATTAGGTTTAGGGTTAAAGATTACGATTAAGGTTAGGTTTAAAGGTTAGTGTGAGGGTTAACAGTCAGGGTTAAAGTTAAGAGTTAGGGTTAGGGTTAGTGTTAGGATTAAGGGTTCATGTTAGGTTTAGGGTTAGAGTTAAGTGCTATGGTTAGCGCTCGAGGTTAGGGTTAGGTTTAGGGTTCACAGTTAGGGTTACGTTTAGAGGTTAGCATTAGGGTTAGGGATTAGCTTTAGGGTAAGAGTTTAGAGTTAGTGTTGGGCTTTAGGCTCAGGGCTTAGGTTTAGGGTCAGAGGTTAGGGTTGATGTTAGGGCTTAGATTTAGTGGTTAGTTTAAGGGCACAGGACCTGTTTATTCTACAGTGAGAGGGGTTAGGGTTAGGGTTAGGGTTGTCGTAGGGGTTAAGGTTAGATTTAACCTTGGGGTTAGTGTTAGGGTTAGGATTAGGGGGTTAGTGTTAGGGTTAGGGGTTAAAAACACCTACAGCCAGCCCTAACCCGATTTCTGACACTTCTTCCATTCTCAGAGTTAACCAAGCCT
>NW_027183162.1:47500-57215 GCF_041146395.1 Eulemur rufifrons | reverse complement strand
GATGCAAAGCCTTTAGGCAGAGGTTCATTTATGTCATCAATTGCAAATCAAAGAATCTTTAAACCCAGCTGTAAACCTGTAAACACCGCACCCTCCCTCCCCCGCCCCCCCCAACTGCCAGATGTCCTGCCTTTTCAGCCCAGACCAATGTACCCCTTCCATGTTTTGATTTGTGATTTTACATGTAATTCCTGTCTCCCTAAAATGTATGAAGCCAAACTGTAACCCACCCCACCACAATGGGTCCGCTTGCTCAAGGCTTCTTGGGCGTAGCTCTCTGGGCCATGATCACGGCCGTTGGGCTCAGAATAAAACTCTTTAAATTATTTTGCAGTGATTTGGGGTTCTTTTCCATGGACGAGTCAATCGTGTTCACATTATTTTAGCCTTGGGAGCTTTTTCTTTTCTATTATGTCTGATCCTGATCGCTAGCCAGGTATTCATTCATATTTTTGGTTGGTGGTGGTGCTCAAGCTCGTCTTTGTACATCCCAAATTGGCGTAAGCCACCGTGAATATGTTTTACACCTTCCAAGAGCTAGCGCTTATTGCCGTATCATAACCAGGGCTCGCAGCAATTTTTCTTTTTTTTTTTTTTAAAGCTGCTTCCACTTTCCACCTAGGTATACATACGAGTATACCCTTTAAATGAATGCTTGCATCGAGGAACCAGGAAGTGGTTTTTGTTGTTGTTGCTGTTGTTGTTTTCCCCCAGTCATTTATCTGCTCCTCAACCCTCATTATTTATCACACACACACACACACACACACACACACCCCCATCTCTGTAGAAAAGCTCACGGAGATTGTTCATCCACCGCGTGCTTTCTGTTGACAGTATCTGAGACGATAAGGAGCACCATGCATTCTGTTCTAAGAGAAAAATTGCATATATCAGTATGATTATATTTTACTTCTTGTGTGAATTTAGTGGATCTCATAAAAGCTGATCTTGGTTTTCACAGCAGAGAAAAGTGGGCTTCTGTTTTGGTTTTGTTTTTGTTTTTCTGGAGGGGTGGTGTCTTCACATAAGTGATCATCTTTACAAGTATGCTATATCCGAGAAATTTCAGAAAGCTGCAAAGAGTGACTTGTTGACAATGCTTGCATTGAATGATGTATCTGAATCTGTGAATCGAAGGGGTCAGCATCTGACCAGAAAGCACTGTTAGAGGAAGAGGGGTTTCGGGTCTTTTCCTAAATTGTATCTGCCTAAGGCGGAAAATATTTCTGTTTCCCTATGACATGGTATTTTCCTCACAAGCAGTGTTAATGGCTCCATATGTCTCTAGACTGGCTGCAGAGCAGAGACTCCATGGTCTCCACTACTTGACTCTGTCTGTCCAAGAATGGCCTCCACAGCTCTCCTCTGTGAGATATCCACTCTCAGAGGTGGCACGGTATGGTGGGTAGGGGGATATGCTGGATTTTGAAAACTCAGAGTTTGAACCCCAGTGCTTTATTTCTTAGCAACATGAACTTTGTCAGATCACATCACCCTGCTGAAGCCCAGTCACCTAAAGGGTAGAAAATGCAATGGATAGATTGACGCTTCTCTTCTCTTCTCCTCTCTTCTTTCTCTCTTTCTTTCTTTCCTTGTGTCTTCCTGTCTCTCTCTCTCTCTCTCTCTCTCTCTCTCTCTTTCTTTTTGTCTCTTTCTTTTTTTTCTTTTGACGGGCCCTCACTCTGTTTCCCAGACTAAAGTGCAGTAGCATCATCATAGATCACTGCAACTTCAAACTCCTGGCCTCAAGCGATCCTTTCCCCCTAGGCTTCCCAAAGTGCTAGGATGCAGTTTTATTTTTATCTGTGACACCATGGGAGGAAATATCTTTTAGGGTCATAGGGTCAGAAATTTAGATCTCTTCTTTGAACTCATGGTAGCGGCTAACTGGGATTTTCAGTGTGTAAACGTAAGCCACTTGTAATTTCACCAGTACTCCCGTTACTTGTCATCTATTCAGGAGGTGAACTCTTCTTCCCCTACCATCTACTGTTCAAACGCGTTGGCCACAAGGATAATTTGAATATCAGATTCAGAGCACAAATAATTAAGGTCCTGTAGCGTTAATAAGTAAAAGGGGCCACACACAAACCTGTGGAAGTCTGTGTCCCTTCCAGTTTTTTATTTTGTTTGTTTGTTTGTTTGTTTTTGGGTTCCCCCCCCCCCCCGAGACTGAGTCTCACTCTGTTGCCCGGGCTAGAGTGAGTGCCGTGGCGTCAGCCTAGCTCACAGCAACCTCAAACTCCTGGGCTCAGTCGATCCTCCTGCCTCAGGCTCCCCAGGAGCTGGGACCACAGGCATGTGCCACCATGCCCGGCTAATTTTTTTCTATATATTTTTAGTTGTCTGGACAATTTCTTTCTATATTTTTAGTAGAGACGGGGGCGGGGGGTCTCACTCTCGCTCGGGCTGGTCTCGAACTCCTGACTTTGAGCGATCCTCCCGCCTCGGCCTCCCAGAGTGCTAAGTTTACAGGCCTGAGCCAACGCGTCCGGCCTGTGTCCATTCTTTAATGTTGTGTGTTGCTCAGTTATGAAAAGGCAAGGGAACATAAAATCCGAGTTTTAGGGATGACTTATAGGCTCAGTATTCTTTTTTTTTTTTTTTTTTTTTTTGCCTCCTCTAAGCCTATGTGAATATCAAGGAGGGTAAAAAATTCAGTGTTCTCAGTTCAGTGCCCAACCAACCTCTGTTTCCAGAGTAAAAATTGAGCATCCTATTACACCTTTATTTCCCTTTGGTATGCTAAGGCCCAACTCGGCAGAGAGGTCACTGTTTATTCTCTTGGCTAAGATCACATGTGCCATAGTCTGTCTGCTTTGTCTCCTTTAGGGGTAATCATCCAATCTTACCCGGGCCCCTCACATCCTCGTGACAATAGGCCTCCTTGGTTTACTGAAATAGAAAAGACCGGCTCATCAGCAATGTTTGATCGGTTGCTTCAGAAACAAATGTTGTTCTGCTTTCTTTACTATGTTTGTTTTTTTTTTTTTTTTTTTTTCCTTCTTTCTTCCGTCAGACCCAATCCGATATAGGTGGGAGAGAAGGTAACCGGAGCCTCTTGAAAAACCGAAGTGAACCAAAGCGAGCTCACAGATTCAGATAGAAATCAGGAGGAAGAAAAATTGAGAGATAACATGGATTTTCTGTCTAGCGGGTGTTCTCACACTTCAATTTTACCAGAAGCGTTAGGTAGGATGACGATGACGATAATTGTGACAAACACTATTCTCATTGGACAGATAAGGAGGCAGGCTCAGAGTGACGAGTAACCTGGGCCTAAATAGATCGCTAAGAAGCATCATAGTGTGTTCCTTGGTTACGCTGTTTTGTGAAGCTCAAAAAGTTTGGGGTGCGCGTGCGTCCATGTGCGTACGCAATCATAGGTGTTCTAGTAAAACGGATATGAGGTAGGATTTCCCATACCTTCAATGATTTCATGTCCTGCAGGAACATAATGTTCCGGGATCAGGTTTTTATTCTGCCTTCTGTGCCACATGCTCAACATGCCTGTGACTTTACAGCCGAGACTTGCTCAGGGGGAGCCCATTCTCATCTTCTGGGAGGTTCTGCTAATCTTTAAAAGACAAGGACATAGGAAGATGATCCTATAACAACGACTGTGACCACGATTAAAGGCTTACTGTTTACCACGCGTGCTTCTGCGGGCTTTGCCTGCATTTGCTTTTTCACTCTGCCCAATATCCCTGTGGGGTAGGCACCATGATTTCTGCATTTGCAGATGAAGAGGCTGAGGCTCAAGAGGATTTATGACTCGCCAAGTTACCAAACACGGAGTGTCGTCCAGGTAGCCAGTCCAGGCCCCCCGGCTCTGCAGCCACTCTGCAATGCTGATTCTGAGCCTGACCGTTTCATCACTGGTGGCTCCCTGAGAACCTTGACTCGGCCCCCTTCCTCAGTTCACTTGGGAAACATATTCATGTGTGTGTATTTCTCTCCTTCCCTCTCCCACCCCCCCTCTCTGTTTTAGTTTTTATTATTTTGAAAAGTGCATAGAACGATAAAAACTTTAAAAGTAGGAAAAAGCTTACGGAACACATAAGGACACAGAGAAAGAAAATATCTGTGTACAACAGTGCAACGCATTTGTGTTTTAAGTCGTGGTGTTGCCAAAGAGTCCAAAAGTTTAAAAGAAAGAAAAACAAACAAACAAACAAACAAACAAACAGACAGACAAAAAAAAAAAACCAAACCACCATGGAAAAGTTTATGAAGTGAAAACACTTACAGTAAGCTAAGGTTAATGTATTATTGAAGAAAGAAATTTCTAAAGGTAAATGTCGTGCGGCCTAAGTGTCCAGGGTTTATGAAAACCTACAGTAAGTAATGTCCTAGGCCTTCACATTCACTCACCACTCACCGCCAACTCACAGACTCACCCAGAGCAACCTCCCGCCCGCCCTGCAAGCTCCATTCACCGTAAGTGCCCTGGCCTGGGTGTCCCACTGCACAGAAACCTATTAGACTGCATTTCTTCCCATTACTATCAGTAGTTGTACATTTCTTAGGACTGTAGGCCTACGATACACCTCCAGGCATAGTTAGGGGTTGGGAAGAGGAGGGAAGAGGCCATTCTTCATTTATTAATTGGGTAGCATGGGGACAGGGGAGGCAGTTTCCTCCTTCTCCTCCTCGGCCCCCTTCTCTCTTGTTTCGCTTCTCCCTCTCTTGTTTTTCTTTATTCCTCTCCCAGTTCCCCCTTCCATCGTCTCGATGGATTTGGATGAGACGTAGACATTTTCTACGTCAGGCCTTAATCATACCGAGGGAGCAGGAGAAAAGTAAGCCGCCTACCATGACACAATGGAATGGAAGTTTGTCAGCCATTGACTGCTGTGGCATTCCGACATTTAGTGTCTTCAGGACATTCTATATTTCTGCTATCCCACTAGAATATATCGCCTCGATCACTACTGTGTGGCCACATCCCAGCTGTTTCGTGAGCCACCCTCAATGTTCGTGACAATGTAGTGTGGGGACTCCCTCCGTCTGGTGCCTTAAACTCGCACATTTGGGGTTTTGTATCAGGATAGCAAAGCGATCGCCTTTAAATAACCTGGCTGGCCATGGTGGCTCATGCCCGTGATCCCCGCAACTTGGGAGGCAGAGACGGGAGCGTGACTTGAGCCCAGCAGCTGGAGACCAGCCTGGGTAACACGATGAGACCTCATCTCTACCAACAAAAAAAAAAAAAAAAAAAAAAAGAAAAAAGAAAAATTATGGCGGGTGTGGCAGCATTTGCCTATAGTCCCAGCTACTCAGAAGGCTGAGGCAGAGAGGATCACTTAAGCCCTGGATTTGGAGCTTGCTGTGAGCTACAATCAGGCCAAGGCGGCCTGGGAGAGGACAGAGTGAAAGAAATCCTGTCTCAAAAAAAAAAAAAAAAAAAAAAAAAAAGAAAGAAAGAAAAGAAAAGAAAAGAAAGAAAACAAGACCGATAACACAACACAACTTAGAAGACTTGGTGTTACCGAAAGCTCGGCCACCTGCCCACGAGGCCGAATAACGAGGACAAGCTGTTTGAGGAGGAAGGAAAGAGAGAGTCTATTTTGCCGGTAAAGGAGAAAATAGGGTAGACCTTCCCATCTCAAGCCTCCGAATTTCCCCGAACACAGGGCTAGGCAGAAATACAGAGCTTTTAATGAGGGGGGGAGGGGTTCTCAGCTTTAGCGATGATTGTGGTTAATTATTTCAATCGTCCAGGCTCTGCCAAAAACAAAGCCTGTGAACTCTGCCGGCCGCCCACCTGGGGGGGGGCGGGGCAGGGGACCACTTGGGAGTTTTAAGAAAAGATTTAACCTGCCTTGGGGACATAGGCCAGACTACAAGCTCCCAAAAGTGGTGGTGGTGGTGGTGGTGGTGGTGATGGGGAGCGTAAAACGACAGAACGTCTTTCTGTCCTTTATTGGTTTCTCCTTTTTCCCCCCTAGGTGCCAAAAGACCTGAGACTGATGCCGAAAAGAAATAGGTACAGGCGCCCACGTGCACACACAAAGATATACGATCGAATACATCGTGTTGACAGTGGGGGAAACTGGAAGATGATGGGGAAGTATCACGAGCAACTTTGTATTTCTTCCAGGACAGGAAAATGGACACGAAGAGAAAAATTCATCGTTCTCGGCGTAGGATAAAAAGCCACATCTTGTTATATAATATAATTCATTCTGTGATTTAAGTTTTTATACGACATGATATTCGATAAGCCTAAAAAACAAGATAAAAGAGAAACAAACAAAAGGGAAAAAATAAAAATAAAAAAGACGACGGGCAGAGGCCTACGGTCCCGGGAGGAGGCAGAGAGCGGGAGGAGGGGCGCCTCCCGCAGACAACAGGGCGGGTGGGCGGAGACCCGCTAGAGGCTAGGGCTGCCCCGGGCGGGCCCAGAGCTGCGGGCCCGGGAAGAAGAGGGTGGGACCGTCCGGACCGTGCTCTCCTCCCCGCCCTCCACACCTCCCGGGAGTCAGCTCTTAAACTCCCAACGTCACCTGACTTTCCAGATCCCGAGGTCTGATCAAAGTGGCCGCAAGGTGACACCCAGCAACCGCTGCCGGTGTCATCCTGAAAAGAACGGACCCTATGACTGACGGGGGTGGGGCGGGGTGGGGGTGGGGCGCACAGTGGGTGGCCCGGCCAGCTCCCCTTCCGCCTCGGAGCGGATCGGATCATCTGGAACTTTATCCAGAGAGGAGAGAGTGCCCCTGGGTGTGTGCTAGAAGCCGGAGGGTTGGGGCAGGGACCTACCCAAGAGAGAAGTAGAGTACAGGGAGTTTCAGAGTTGACCCACTCACGATCTCGCCCTGGTCAATACAAGAGTGGCAATATCTGTCACCGTGGAATGAACACTTGGTACCGAAGACCTTTGTCTATGCTGGCCCCCCTATGCCTAGGGGGGGCATGTGGCCAGAATCTGACATCCTAAACGTCTTCGTAGAAAGAATTTGGGGGCGGGGGTGGGGGAGAGAGACAGAAATAGAAAAGAAAGGGGGAAAGAAATGGCTGCCACAAAACTATCAGAACAGATAAGCGACCGATAGGGCCTATCTGGTTAAGTTCTTTCCCTACCCAGAGAACGGTGGACACAGAGAGTCAGGGATAGAATTTCACGCTCGGCACTGTCTCTCGTGGCAGCGGGAAGGTGGAGGGTGGCTGAGGGTTCTATGCTCCTTTATCACACACCGTCAGGTAGGTCAGGTAAAATTGAGGACAGATTTCCAGTGTTTCGAGAAAGGAAGAGCACTCGTGCAGGCCATCTATCTGTACGTGGGAGAGTGTCCCCGAAAAGTGGCTTTCAGTGCCGGGATGTGCCTAGGCCAAGAAGGTTACACGATCCTGAGTGAGAATGGTCCGTCCCATAGAGTCAGTCGGTAGGAGGCCACCGGTCGAGACGGAACTGCCCCCCCTCCCACCCGCCCCCGCCCCACAGAGCAGACAGACTCAGAATGGAGTCACTCGGTGCCAGTGCCCTGCCCGGGTGCCCCATCATTCAACCGAACTGGGAAACAGGTGGGCTTTCCGACCCTCGGGAGGGAGCTTCACGGCGGGCGGACAGATCAGAAGGGGCCCGGCTCCCTTGAGCGGGCAGGCTGGGGACGGTCGGTGGGGTCTCTTGACAGGAGGCACCACGGAACCCTTGAGGCAATGTCGGGGGGCACCTATGTTGCGGTCCAAAGCTAGCGTCTGAGAAGTCGTCCCGAAAGCATGATGGCGTCAACAAGTCCCCTCCGTTCAAGAAACGAGATTCATTTCTAGAGGAGGGCCACCCACGCGGGAGAACCGTAGGCTTCCTGTGGACATTCTCTTCAAAAGGCAATTCACTCAGCGGAGTGAAAATCGGAAAAATCGCTGTCCTCTGACGCAGCTGCAGAGAAAAGATGGCACCAAAATCAATGAAACACACACATACACACACAAACACACCTCCTCCCATCTGAACGAGCACTCCGGACGGTCACATAGGGAGAGCGACGGGCTCTCTTCCCACCCTGTGGTTCTCTACCTTTCGTTGCGGTTTTTTCCCTCAGTGGATAGAGGAGGAGACACAGGGGGCTCAGCCGGCATGCGAGTGGGTTTATCATCCTCTGTGAGTATCAACACGCGACACCACCTAAGTGAAGGAACACACCGGTGTTTCATGTCATGTGGCTCAATGCCTGGCAGATACGAGCCTTTGCAGGCCTCCTCGTGATCGACAGGACGTCGCCTTGGACACGGACACATCTTGTCCCTCCCTCCCGAGGCGATAGGCGGTTCCGTACCTCCTCGGGGCCAGGGCACAGTCTGCCTAGGCACCTACAACACGTGTGGCAACAGCCTCGATGGCTCTGCCATGAGAACGAACTCCCGTGGCACGGGGGTGGGGCGAGGGGGGGGGGGTCGGGTGCTGAAGAATTCAGCTGAGTGAAGGAATGCCACGGGATTCAGAGTGCCATCGGTGGGCTGAGAGGCGAGCAGGGCGGGCTTTGAAAGGGTAACATTCTCCCTGCCTTCCGTCTGTCTGTGAATACAGAACGTACACGCCAGGCGGGGTGGCTCACGCCTGTAATCCTAGCACTCTGGGAGGTAGAGGCGGGTGGATCGCTCAAGGTCGGGAGTTCGAGACCAGCCTGAGCAAGAGCGAGACCCCCATCTCTACTAAAAATAGAAAGAAACTATATATCTAAAAATATATACAGAAACAGTATCTAAAAATATATACAGAAAAATATTAGCCGGGCACGGTGGCGCATGCCTGTAGTCCCAGGTACTCGGGAGGCTGGGGCAGTAGGATCGCTTGAGCCCAGGAGTTTGAGGTTGCTGTGAGCTAGGCTGACGCCACGGCACTCTAGTCTGGGCAACAGAGTGAGACTCTGTTTAAAAAAAAAAAAAAAAAAAAAATATATATATATATATATATATATATACACACACACACACACACACACACACGTATATCCAATTAGCTGGGCATGCTGGCACATGCCTGTAATCCCAGCTACTCGGGAGGCTGAGGCAGTCTGATCGCTTGAGCCCAGGAGTTTGAGATTGCTGTGAGCTAGGCTGACGCCATGGCACTCTAGCCAGGGCAACAGAACGAGAGACTCTGTCAGAAAGAAAAGAAGAGCGAGAGCGAGAGAGCGAGAGAAAGAAAGAAAGGAAGGGAGAGAAAGGAAAGAGAAGGAAGGGGGGAGAGAGAGAGAGAGAGAGAGAGAGAGAGAGAGGAGAAAACTATTAAAAAATTCGGGACCAGATCCATCGGTCGGTACTCAGAAGCGTGACGATCGGGTGTTCCCGAGCACGTGTGAGATGTGTCTTCTCCCTGACGCCGCGTTTCCTCCACACACACATCACCCATCTGCCGTGGAAAAAAAGCAACAAAAAGAGAGAAAGAGATTAAGAAGGGAAAATGGAAACAGGGCAAAAGAGGAAGAAAGAAAGAAATTTCGAAAAAAAGAGACCAAAGTCACAGCGAGAAGGAAGAATACTGAGCCCAGAGCGACACCTAGTGACCACACCGTCACAAGCACCTAGGGCCCCAATTCGCCAGAGACATCTGGTGGACCCCAGAGCAACATGTGGTCGACCCGGGGCCATGGCGTCTGCAGCCGATTCCCAGGCGGGCACACGAGCCCGGGGAAACTCATTCTCAGCGCGGGGAGGAGGGGAGGGGAAATAATAGCAAAGTCACACCAGATCCCTTTCTAGTTCATAA
>NW_027183162.1:15000-35000 GCF_041146395.1 Eulemur rufifrons | reverse complement strand
CGCGGCGGGTAACGGCACGACGGATGGCCGGAGGAGAGAGACCGCGGGACCCGCGTGCTCCTGCACGCGAAGCCACCGACCGGGGGAGACGGCCACCGCGGGGGACGACGGCGCCCCACACGCCATCGACACGCAACGCCACCGCGGGCAAGCGGGCAGGCGGCGGCGGACCACGGGAGAGGCCGCTACGGACACACGGGGGAGAGCGATGCAGCACCGGGGGCACGGACGCCCTCCCGGCTACGAAAGCCAGACGGGAGAGGACGAGATGGCTCAAGGCGGCGGCGAGCGGGGTGGGGGCCGCCGGGCGCGGCATAAGGCGACGACGGGGGAAGGGGCCGACGGGCACCAGGAGGCCCGAGGGGAGGGGTGTAGCAAGCCTCAGACGGCAGCCCACCGGCCAGGACACGCACGGGATCTCACCGCCAGTGGCCTCCGCGCACAAGGGCGGTCCCGCGGCACCTGGGACGACCGGCTGCGCCTTCGGCGAGCTCCCCAAATCCCCCGCGCACCTCGCAGTGCCCGGACCCCGACCGTCATCGCGGTCGCGTGTAGCTCCGGAAAAACGCTCTTCTTGCACGCACGCGCGACCGGCCGCCCCCCAACGCCGTCCGTCCCGCCACGCGGAGGCCCGCCGACCGTTCAACCGAGGCACGTCGCCGGGGGGGGTGGGGGGCGCCATCCAGGGCCTTGGCGGCCAGGGCGACGCCCCCTCCCCGCGGCGAGGTCAGGTTCGGGCAGCGCAGTCGGGCGAACGCTCGTCGCGGGGCGGTCGGCAGCCGTGAGGAAGAGAGAAGGAACACCCTTTCGAACAGGGATGAGACCCCGCGAGGGCGAGGCACGAGAGCCCGTGGGAGGCGAGACCTGCGCCGCGACCGGGCCACTGGGGAAACAACGCCACGGGATCCCACCGCCCCAAACCCGAGAGCGGTCCCGCAACGCGCCCGTGACGCCAGCCGGCCAAAGCCTTCGGCACCCCTCCCAACGGGGCCACGGCCTCACCACCGGGGCGTCCCAGAGCGACACCGGCCTTCGGCCCTCGGCCCGCACGCCACCGCGCCTAATCCCATTCTCGTCCGTTTCCCAATCCTGTCTCGCTCCGGGGAGCACCGCGCACCGGTGGAACGACCCCCTCGTTGGCCGGGCGGTCCCCCAAGCCGCAATCCACAGGCGCCAGCACGGGAGCGCCCATCCATCCGCGGCCTGGCACGGGACCGGGTGGAGGGCCGCACGCTCACAGGGGCTGGGGAGGGGGCGCGAGACGGGCCGCACCACCACCCCCTTACCCCAGCGCACACCGGGGCGACCCGCGGCCGGGGCACGCAGCGCACACACGCGGGCGCCCTTCACAGCTGGAACGCCGGCCCGGCCCGGCGTGACCCTCCCCCAGAGTTCAGAGGGGGAGGCGCGGACCACGTTAGGCGAAGAGTGGCACTCGGCCCCCACCGCGGGGGCCGGCGGACCGCTCCACCCCCACGGCAGGGGAGGAGGGAACTCTGCCCACGCACAACTGGCAGCCGCAGGGGCGGCGCCTGACGACGCGCAGAGAGGCGGCGGGCTGGGGGATCCGACAAACCCCAGAAGAGGACACGCCTCCATGATCGCTAGAGAAGACGCTTTCTCGCCGAAGGTGGATCGCCCCCGACCCCCGGTCGCCCCCGTAAGGGCCCTGGGCGGAGGCGTTCAGGCACGCCCCGGGGAGGTGTGGGGGGGTCTGCGGCATGGGGCAAAACACGCACGGTTGGCGACTCCTGAGCGTTCGCGGTCGGGGCCCCTGGTCCAAAAGCCACCTCACTTCGAGGGGGACACTCCCCCGTCGGTATGGGAGAGGGGTCACCGAGGCAGACCAGGCCGGTGGCAGAGGCCCCCCACGGGGCCGGCCGGCACCACGTCGCCGGCCCGGCCCCACCACGATCGCCCACACGACCGTGCAACCACCCCACCTCGGGCAGGGTGGGAAGAGCACAAGCCGTGCGCTCGCCTTTCGAAGTCCGCCACGCACACATCGTGGGGACGCCGAGACAACGCCCCCCGCCCGCCCACGCAGCGCAGGAGGATGCCTCTAGGCTTGCCCGCCTCGACCCCCCCCAACCCCAAGCACGCTGCTCGAGGGTGTACCCAACGCAGCAGACGCTGCAGCGGCGACCAGAGGGGGACGCCGGGAACGAGGACGACAACCACCGCTCGGTTTCGGGCACCTTGGAGAACAACCCGGTGCGCTCCGGGGGCACCACAAAAGGGCCACGCAGACCCAGCAGCCGCGCGCCAAACGGGGCGCGCGACCGGGCGGGCGGCACGGCCCCGCACCCGTCCGTCACGGGCAGGGGGGACCCCGGCCAGGCAACAGCCACACAGGGCGAGCGAGGGCTGCCCGCTGCGTCAAGAGGACTCACGACCCCCCGCCAACGCCACGAGGCCGAGGGCGGGGCGACCGCGGTCGGGCCGGATAGTCTCGCACCCGCGCCTCCCACGCACCGCCCACAGGCGGGGAAGGAGAGGTGAGGTGCCCGCGGGCAGAACGAGAAGAGCGGCCACCATTCACCACGAATGGACCGTCCCTCGCCTGGCACGCGGCTCAAGGCCCGGGAGAGCACGACGTCACCACATCGATCAGGCCCCGAGGACGGGGAGGGTTGGGGGAGGTCAGTCAGGCCGGCGAGGACAGCGATCCGAGGAGCCCGCTTCAGCCTCGCCAGCCCCGCCTCCCAAGCACAACCCAAAGACGAGGACCGCCTGACACGCAACGGCACAGAGCCAGCGGGGTAAGGGGGAAGGTTGCCGCAAACCTCCCCCCCCCCGGGTGCCGTCTCTCGAGGGGACAAGAGACCAACGCGAGAGGCGGGCACCACCGTCGGGACACTCCGACGCCCTAGAGCCGGCGCGCGGGCCCAGGCGGTCAGCTCAAAGGGAACAGGGCAGGGCGCTGGATCCCCACGAACCCAGAACCCTGTCCGCGTGCGGAGGCCCAACCCCTCCAGCGACAGTCGCCGAAGGACAGCGTGTCAGTACTAACCTGCAGGCGGAAGATGACGATATGAGGTGATCAAAAACACCGCGCAGGAAGACGGGGACCGAGCCACTTGAACACGCCTGCCCCCACGACACTCGACACGGCCACCTGTCCCCAGCACGTCCCCAGCGCCAGCAGACAAGGGGCACTCAGGGACATCTGGTCGGCCCCCGTGGCGTAGAGGGCCAGGGAGGCCCTCACCGTCCACGCGCGCCACCCAGGGCCCAGCACGGGGACTTGTGGAGGAGAAAACATCGGGACGGGACCGCCACGGCCCACGAGCGGCCGCGGGCCGACAGGGGTCGCCCTCGCCGGCCACCCAGGGCCACCCAGGGCCCGGTCCCCGGCCCCAGCACGGGGACTTGTGGAGGAGAAAACATCGGGACGGGACCGCCGCGGCCCACGAGCGCCCGCGGGCCGACAGGGGTCGCCCTCGCCGGCCACCCGCGCCACCCAGGGCCACCCAGGGCCCGGTCCCCGGCCCCAGCACGGGGACTTGTGGAGGAGAAAACATCGGGACGGGACCGCCGCGGCCCACGAGCGCCCGCGGGCCGACAGGGGTCGCCCTCGCCGGCCACCCGCGCCACCCAGGGCCCGGTCCGCGCCCCCAGAGTAGGACTCGGAAGAAGCCACGGACGACTGGGTGCCACTCACAGGGCTGTCCCTGCCTCCTGAGCGGGAACCAGGGAAAATGGGTAGGAAAGGCGAGGCCGAGGGAGAGGGACACGCATGCACGGGACGGCGGCCGGTCGCCGGACACCCTCCTCTCCCGCCCGCGTGTGCCGTCTCCTTCCTGTCCCCGCGGGGTGGGTCGGGTCTCCAAAGCGGCCACAGCGTGCTAGTCGACCTGCCCGGGCAGCCCCGCAAGCCGCCTGGCTGGCTGAGCCTGGAAGCGCGGCGACAACGTCCTCCCGCCACACAGCCCTGCAGGCCCAAGCTCTGCCTCCCAGATGTCCCAGCCGGCGTCCCGGCACGAACCAGATGGCCCCGCGAAGGCTGCTTGCTTCCCGGAACTCAGCCTCGCTCGCATCGGGGACTGTCCCCTGCTTTGCCTGCTGCACCGAAGATTCAGAGGACAAGAGACTTGTAGAAAAGCGGCCGCCAGGTGGAGCCCGACCACAACCGGCGCCAGCCACCAGAGGTCTGCTGCAAAACACGGGGCAACCCTCTGGAGCCCATCATTTCAGAGTCCAGAAGGTCCCCCGGGGGCATCAAACACAGTCCCCCTACTCCCCACGGAAGCCATCGAAAAATGACGGGTCAGTCTAGGGCCACGCCACCCTGAACGCGCCCAATCTCGTCTGATCTTGGAAGCTAAGCAGGCCCCGGCCTGGCTAGCACTGGGATCAAAGAAAGGATGGGTCGGCCCGACCACCGACATCGTCCACCAAACCCGTCTCTGCACAGACCACAACATAGCCGAGAGACAGACAGGCAGAAACAGAAACAGAGAAAGGGAGAGAAAGGAAAAGAACAGAAAGAAAAGAGACGGAGAAACAGAGAGAGAAAGTCAGAAAGAAAAAAACAGTAAATAAGAAAAGACAGGAAGAGGGCACGGGGAAGAAAGAAAAAGGAAGGGAGGAAGGAGATAGGAAACACAGAAAGACAGAAGGAAAGAAGAAATAAGGAAAGAAAAGACAGGCAGAAAGAAAGAGAATGAGAAAAAGGGAGGAAGGATGGAAGCAGAAAGAAAGAAGAAAGAAAGACAGACAGACAGACAGACAGACAGAAGGAGGGAAAGAAAGAAAAGAAAAAGAAAGGAAATTAAGAGAGAAAAAGAAAGAGCACGGAAAGATGGAAAGAGAAAAAGATAGAGAGAAGGAAGGAGAGAGAAAGTATAGAAAGAGACAGAAAGGAAGAAGGAAGGAGAGAGAAAGGAGAGAATGAGAAAGAAAGAAGGTAGGAAAGTAGAAAGGGGGAAGAAAGATGGAAAAAACAGAGATAGAAACACAGGATAACAGGAGAAAGGAAGAGAGGAAAGAAAAATGGAAAGAAATACGGAAGGAAGGAAGGCAGGCAGGCAGGAAGGAAGACAGGAAGACTGAAAGAAGGAAACAACAAAGAAGTAAAGAAAAGGCAGAAGGAGGAAGAGAAAGAAAGAAAGAAAGAAAGAAAGAAAGAAAGAAGGGGGGGGGAGAGATGATAGGATGAGAAAACCTTTCTGTCGTGGAATCATAAAACCCCTTCCTATCTTAGGATCATGAAACCCAGGGTGGAACTATGATACACTTCACATTCTCAGAGCACGCCGGCTGGTGAAACAAAGAAAGAAGTCGGGGACAAAGAGAACACATTCACGGGGCCTGGCCGGAGGCCAGGGTGGGGCGGCCCGAGGCTGTCGCCAGAGCCATCTCTGTGGCAGGACGTCGCAACACGCCTACCGGATTTTCCCATAACGCTCGCCCGCCGCCAGGTGACCCCCGTCATCCACCGATCCAAGTGTCAGCCTGGAAAGGACGGGCTCCCTCGTGGGGGAGGGAGCGTGGGGGCGGGAGTGGGTACACACTGGGTCGCAGGCCTCCTCCCGGCCCCTCTCGGACCACGTCTCTCAGCCCTCGGGCACACTCCCCACCACTAGTCGACCAGAGAGCCCCCGGGGGCGGGGGGCCGGAGGGGGGCGTCCACGGCAGGGAGAGAGGACAGGGACCCATCGGCCCGTGCTAGATGCCACGGGTGGAGGCAGGACCTGCTGAAGACACACGAACAGTACGGAGAGGTTCAGAGCGGGGCCTAGGCGCAGCCACTCACGATGATTGGACAGACAGTTGGACTATCTGTCACGGTGGACCGAAGCGCATGAAGTGGGCGCTCCCGGAAACGGCGTGTGTGTGTGTGTGTGTGTGTGTGTGCGCGCGTGCGCGTGCGCGTGCGCGTGTGCCTGTGTGTGGGAGGGAGAGAGAGAGAGAGAGAGAGATGGGAGAAGACGGTCGGTACATTCACTCACTCCTGTACCCGGGCCAGTCGTTTCTCCCGAAGGACAGAAATCCATAAAACACCCACGTCTAAAGAGTGTTTACACAGAGCTAACCCTAGGTCGAATCAGTCAGGAGTCGAGTGCGGGGAATCCTATGGTCCCAAACTGGGACTCCAGTCCCGGCCCCATAGCAAAAGGGGGTCATTTCTCAGAAAACGCACGCACACAGAAACGGGTAACGTTTATACAATTTTATACCGTGGTAGTGACTTCCTTCCCCGAGCCCGTGTTCTTAGGATCGGTCTCACTACATAGTACTTTTTTTTTTTTTTTTCTGAGCTTTATTTTATTTTATTTTATTTTACTGTCATTTCGTTAGAGATGATGGGGAGGGGTGGCGGGGGAGCAGGGCATAGTTCACTCACTGGAAGCCTCAAACTCCTGGGCTCCAGCGATCCTCCTTCCTCAGCCTCCCAAATCGCTGGGACTACAGGCGTGTGCCACCATGCCCGGCTAATTTTTTTCTATTTTTGGTAGAGACGGGGGTCTTGCTTTTGCCGAGGCAGGTCTCGAACTCCTGACCTCAAGCGGTCGGTCCTCCTCCCCGCCTTGGCCTAGGATTACAGGCGTGAGTCACCAAGCCTGGCCTGGATCGGTTTTTAATAGGTAAGGTCTACGAGACATCCCAGTCCAAACATCGATTCGGTGGGTCTCTACAGGATTCCGGGCGGAGATCCGATCTGGGGTTTACAACGTGGAGAATTAAGGCCTGGCTAGCAAAGAGCCCAGTGACTGAAGAGGGACGATGCTCGTCAGTCGTACAGAGCCTGAAAAGATGCAACACGGGGAAACGTTTCCAGGTTCCTCTCAGAAGAGGATGTCAGATGAGATGCCGAAACGAAAAGAATGGGTTCAAGCCAAAAGGAAAAATAGATAAATAAGTCAATAAATAAAACTACGGGAGACAGCCAGGAGACACTGTTTCCTCAGAAATGGCTAGGAAGCCTCCCAGGATAACCTGGATAGCAGCATATGTTCCTCCTCCTCCTCCGGCTCCCTCTCTTGTGTTCGTGTTTGTTTTCTGTAAACGCCAAGATGGGGCAGGGGTGGGGGACACCACGCCGGGTGGGCGAGCAGATCACCCTTCCCACCACAGGAGGGAGCACACACACACACACCCACCCACCCACCCCGGGTCATCACTCTGTAGTTCCGCGTGAGTGAGGTGAGGCCCGGAACGGTGCTAGTAGCTTTCCAAGTGGTCAAAAAGAATGCACAATAACTGGACCGAGGCCTGTCTGGACGCTGTAAAGGCCCACTTGAAAACTTATGCTTGCTCGCTAGGTGACCGATGTCCGCTTGACCTATGTCTGTAATTGGAAATACGTACCTTGCGGAGATAAAACAAAGCAATTAACTTGTAACTAAGTGTTTAAACTTTCCAGCTGCCTGTCGTAAAATTGATTGTGCTTGCTTAACGCCTGAAAGAATGTTCCTTAATTGGAGCTATCTGTTTCTGTAAACCTGCTCGCTTAAAGACTGTAACCGAAACGAAACGGGGGCCCGAGGCTGGTCCCGGACCACACAGCTGCGGAGTAGGTGGTATAGTGTTGTTTCAACCGCCGTGCCTAAAGTCACGGAGCTCTAGCTTAGGATAGTCTGAAACCTTCCTGCTTTTTTCGGCTCGGGGCCATTCTCTGTACCTGTACCCTAACAGGGCAGGGGGTGGTCGCTGGCCAGCTAATATGGACTCATGACTTGGCTCAATTCGGTCTCTAGGTTGTCCTGTCTCGCACTCCGTACTATAACAGATGCCATACCGGTTCAACCCAGCTCTGAAGGAAAGAAATGCCGAGCGTTCCACTAGCCGGAGGAAGGCAAAACGCACCTCTGCCTTCCTCTGAGGGCACGTCTGAGTGAACGGGTCGTTCTCCCTGCCCGTCACCCCAAGCCCCTCATCCCGGACCCCACCACACCCGGCCTTGACCTCCTCGGCCCTGCCCACCAGGCCCCATCATGGCCTCTGGAGCCTGGGCTCTCTCTCTCTCCAGGCACTGGCACTGCCCCCCGCCCCCACCCCGGGACCTGAGATCCAGGGCCTCTGTCTCCCAGGCCTCCCAGCTGTCTTGACTTGCGGACTCAGTGCCTGCTCTGCCAAGAGAGACCTCTTGCTGCGGGGTGGCTCTCAGTGGCTGCATCTCAGCGGTCTAACGTGTCCCCCACCATCCACGTGGCCGCCGGCGTCAGGCTTCGGTGCCGTAGTGCCACCCTGCCTCCCTTCCGGGGGAATCCCACGCTGCCTCAGGCCCATTATGACCTGGAAGAGGCTGCACCTGTGGGGTCTGCCCATTTCCACTACCCCCCCCCCACACACACGTCACCCCCCGGCCCCCCCATAGGGGTTAGGAAGAAGGCAACACTTTCTGGTACAAGGGTTGAACTGAAGGGGCGAGTGAGTGGCCACCTGGCAGGGGCATCGCAACAGATGGCTGAAGAAGTCAGCCGCCGAGTGCAGAAATGTCACGGAACTTGGGGTGCCACTGCCTTGCTGAGATAGGGCCAGGGCAGGCTTTAAAAGGCTAAAATTCTCCCTGCCTTTGGTACGTTAATACAGAACCCATGGTCCTTTCTAATTTTTGATTCCCGGAGAGGCAGGAAGTATTCCAAATGGCCACGCCATGGCTTTTCTAAATTGCCCACAAGGCCTTCTCCGACCCAGCGGGTCAGGGGTTTGCTTTGGTGTTACATCGTGGTAAAAGAGACATCCCACAGCAGTGACCATGTCCATCGACTCCGTCGGCGCTCTCAGGCTCGTAGTCCCACTTTTCAGACAAGCCTGGATGGCCACTCCGTGTCACTCTTTGCCAAATGCCAGCCACTCTCCTCCCCGCCCCGCATCCCCCATTTGGCCACCACAACTCTTCATCCCCAGGCGCCCTCCAGTAAAGTGTGCTCCTGTCTGTACACCTACTCCGTTGGGGGCGGGGGGGGGGGGAGGTGGCACAAGAGGTGGCTGGTGGCCGGAGCAGGCCCGCCACCTTGAGTGTGTGGAACAGCGCTGAGGATTTCCTAAGGGAAGAAAGAGGGTGGGGAGAGCGAGAGAGCATCTCCTCCTCGTGAACCTCACAGATGATTGAGGACAAACAGGCCTGCACGGGGAGGGTGCCGAGTCTGCACCAGAGAAAATGGCTTTGTGGGGGGGTGGGAGGGGAAGAGGGCAGAAAGATTTTCTGTCTTTTTAAAACTTCCCCCAGGCTTTTGGGAACTTGCAGCCCGGCCTGCATCCCTGAGGCACGTTAACTCTTTGGTTATAACTCCAGGTGGCCCCCAGGGTGGGCGGCCCACAGAGTTCAAGGGCTTTCTTCTCAGCAGAGACGGGACCTTTAGAACAGCTAACTGCAGTAATTGCCTGAAGCTGAGAACCAACCCTCCTTCCTTTAAAACCTCTGTATTTCTGCCTAGGCCTATGTTCACGAAATTTGGGGGTTTGAGACTGAGAAGCTCTACCCTATTTATTTCCTCCTTTGTCAGCAAAGTAGACTCTCTGTTTTCTTACTCCTCATACCGCTTGTCCTCGTTATTCGGCCTCGTGGACAAGCAGCTGAGCTTTCGGTCACAAGTCCACACCCCAGGGTGGAGGGGTCCAATCCACCCCTGTCCAGACCTGGGCCCTTCCTGCCTCCCTCTCGAGACGATCTGTTTGGCAGCCCAGCCGCCTTGGACTGGGCCACAAGGAGGACACAAAGTAAAGACCCAGCCCCCCCGCCCCCCCCCACACACGGTAGTGGCGGTGGGTGGCAGTTCTCCAAGGGTTTGGGGCTTTTCCTGAGGCAGGAGACGGAGGGGACTGATTTCTTTAGAGCTCCGTCCCCTCCCCCATGCGGTGTGCCGCCTGGAAGCGGCAGCTCGCGGGGCGGGGTCGGGGCTGAAAGCGGCTCCGCCCGAGAGAAGCCCGAGGCGGCTACGTGCGAGCGCGCATGCGCAGTCAGCGCAGTGAGTGGGGGAGGGGTGGAAACCGGCGGAAGGGCTCCGCCGGGGGCCCGGCCATCTGTGCGGCCAGGCTAGGGGTTTCCCTCTTGGGCCGGGAGCTCGTACCCCGCCCCCAGCCCGCAGGCAATCCCGAGGGGCAGAAGCACGACTTGCTGGGCACCTCCTCGGGCGAAGCGGTCGCGGTGGCTGGGTTACGTGGGGCCCAGACGAGTCTCTGGTTCTGGGAGCGGCACCTCCCCCACGCGCCTCTCCTCTTGGGCCTTCACCCTCCCCCCCCCCCCCCCCCCGGCTCCGGCCCCAGGGGAGGGGAGGAGTGGGGGGCAGGGAGACGACCTCAGGGAGGAGCCAGACCAACTGAATGAAAGCTTTTCATGAACTCGTGTGCCTTTCCCAGGGAAACACCATTTCTGGAGTCTATGAACTAAAATAAAGTCTTAAGCCGCCCCCCGCCCGCCACCGCCAGCTGACCCGTCCCGTGGTTGGCCCAGGGAACCCTAGAAAAACCCTTAAACCTGAGCTGCTGCCCCGCAAGGACAGGGGAAGTCAGACACTCCTCCCTGATGGAGTCAGATTTTATAACAATGAGATACTGAATGTCCGACGGGCCTAAGGCCAGGCAAGACAAAGCTTAACGCATATCTAGCAGGCCAACCGTTTACTGAACTACAGGGCACTTGAGTTTTGGGTAAACTGTCCAGTGGCTTGTCTGTGATTAGCAGACCTCCTTACCTTAACTGAAAACATGATGCAAAGCCTTTAGGCAGAGGTTCATTTATGTCATCAATTGCAAATCAAAGAATCTTTAAACCCAGCTGTAAACCTGTAAACACCGCACCCTCCCTCCCCCGCCCCCCCCAACTGCCAGATGTCCTGCCTTTTCAGCCCAGACCAATGTACCCCTTCCATGTTTTGATTTGTGATTTTACATGTAATTCCTGTCTCCCTAAAATGTATGAAGCCAAACTGTAACCCACCCCACCACAATGGGTCCGCTTGCTCAAGGCTTCTTGGGCGTAGCTCTCTGGGCCATGATCACGGCCGTTGGGCTCAGAATAAAACTCTTTAAATTATTTTGCAGTGATTTGGGGTTCTTTTCCATGGACGAGTCAATCGTGTTCACATTATTTTAGCCTTGGGAGCTTTTTCTTTTCTATTATGTCTGATCCTGATCGCTAGCCAGGTATTCATTCATATTTTTGGTTGGTGGTGGTGCTCAAGCTCGTCTTTGTACATCCCAAATTGGCGTAAGCCACCGTGAATATGTTTTACACCTTCCAAGAGCTAGCGCTTATTGCCGTATCATAACCAGGGCTCGCAGCAATTTTTCTTTTTTTTTTTTTTAAAGCTGCTTCCACTTTCCACCTAGGTATACATACGAGTATACCCTTTAAATGAATGCTTGCATCGAGGAACCAGGAAGTGGTTTTTGTTGTTGTTGCTGTTGTTGTTTTCCCCCAGTCATTTATCTGCTCCTCAACCCTCATTATTTATCACACACACACACACACACACACACACACACCCCATCTCTGTAGAAAAGCTCACGGAGATTGTTCATCCACCGCGTGCTTTCTGTTGACAGTATCTGAGACGATAAGGAGCACCATGCATTCTGTTCTAAGAGAAAAATTGCATATATCAGTATGATTATATTTTACTTCTTGTGTGAATTTAGTGGATCTCATAAAAGCTGATCTTGGTTTTCACAGCAGAGAAAAGTGGGCTTCTGTTTTGGTTTTGTTTTTGTTTTTCTGGAGGGGTGGTGTCTTCACATAAGTGATCATCTTTACAAGTATGCTATATCCGAGAAATTTCAGAAAGCTGCAAAGAGTGACTTGTTGACAATGCTTGCATTGAATGATGTATCTGAATCTGTGAATCGAAGGGGTCAGCATCTGACCAGAAAGCACTGTTAGAGGAAGAGGGGTTTCGGGTCTTTTCCTAAATTGTATCTGCCTAAGGCGGAAAATATTTCTGTTTCCCTATGACATGGTATTTTCCTCACAAGCAGTGTTAATGGCTCCATATGTCTCTAGACTGGCTGCAGAGCAGAGACTCCATGGTCTCCACTACTTGACTCTGTCTGTCCAAGAATGGCCTCCACAGCTCTCCTCTGTGAGATATCCACTCTCAGAGGTGGCACGGTATGGTGGGTAGGGGGATATGCTGGATTTTGAAAACTCAGAGTTTGAACCCCAGTGCTTTATTTCTTAGCAACATGAACTTTGTCAGATCACATCACCCTGCTGAAGCCCAGTCACCTAAAGGGTAGAAAATGCAATGGATAGATTGACGCTTCTCTTCTCTTCTCCTCTCTTCTTTCTCTCTTTCTTTCTTTCCTTGTGTCTTCCTGTCTCTCTCTCTCTCTCTCTCTCTCTCTCTCTCTTTCTTTTTGTCTCTTTCTTTTTTTTCTTTTGACGGGCCCTCACTCTGTTTCCCAGACTAAAGTGCAGTAGCATCATCATAGATCACTGCAACTTCAAACTCCTGGCCTCAAGCGATCCTTTCCCCCTAGGCTTCCCAAAGTGCTAGGATGCAGTTTTATTTTTATCTGTGACACCATGGGAGGAAATATCTTTTAGGGTCATAGGGTCAGAAATTTAGATCTCTTCTTTGAACTCATGGTAGCGGCTAACTGGGATTTTCAGTGTGTAAACGTAAGCCACTTGTAATTTCACCAGTACTCCCGTTACTTGTCATCTATTCAGGAGGTGAACTCTTCTTCCCCTACCATCTACTGTTCAAACGCGTTGGCCACAAGGATAATTTGAATATCAGATTCAGAGCACAAATAATTAAGGTCCTGTAGCGTTAATAAGTAAAAGGGGCCACACACAAACCTGTGGAAGTCTGTGTCCCTTCCAGTTTTTTATTTTGTTTGTTTGTTTGTTTGTTTTTGGGTTCCCCCCCCCCCCCGAGACTGAGTCTCACTCTGTTGCCCGGGCTAGAGTGAGTGCCGTGGCGTCAGCCTAGCTCACAGCAACCTCAAACTCCTGGGCTCAGTCGATCCTCCTGCCTCAGGCTCCCCAGGAGCTGGGACCACAGGCATGTGCCACCATGCCCGGCTAATTTTTTTCTATATATTTTTAGTTGTCTGGACAATTTCTTTCTATATTTTTAGTAGAGACGGGGGCGGGGGGTCTCACTCTCGCTCGGGCTGGTCTCGAACTCCTGACTTTGAGCGATCCTCCCGCCTCGGCCTCCCAGAGTGCTAAGTTTACAGGCCTGAGCCAACGCGTCCGGCCTGTGTCCATTCTTTAATGTTGTGTGTTGCTCAGTTATGAAAAGGCAAGGGAACATAAAATCCGAGTTTTAGGGATGACTTATAGGCTCAGTATTCTTTTTTTTTTTTTTTTTTTTTTTGCCTCCTCTAAGCCTATGTGAATATCAAGGAGGGTAAAAAATTCAGTGTTCTCAGTTCAGTGCCCAACCAACCTCTGTTTCCAGAGTAAAAATTGAGCATCCTATTACACCTTTATTTCCCTTTGGTATGCTAAGGCCCAACTCGGCAGAGAGGTCACTGTTTATTCTCTTGGCTAAGATCACATGTGCCATAGTCTGTCTGCTTTGTCTCCTTTAGGGGTAATCATCCAATCTTACCCGGGCCCCTCACATCCTCGTGACAATAGGCCTCCTTGGTTTACTGAAATAGAAAAGACCGGCTCATCAGCAATGTTTGATCGGTTGCTTCAGAAACAAATGTTGTTCTGCTTTCTTTACTATGTTTGTTTTTTTTTTTTTTTTTTTTTCCTTCTTTCTTCCGTCAGACCCAATCCGATATAGGTGGGAGAGAAGGTAACCGGAGCCTCTTGAAAAACCGAAGTGAACCAAAGCGAGCTCACAGATTCAGATAGAAATCAGGAGGAAGAAAAATTGAGAGATAACATGGATTTTCTGTCTAGCGGGTGTTCTCACACTTCAATTTTACCAGAAGCGTTAGGTAGGATGACGATGACGATAATTGTGACAAACACTATTCTCATTGGACAGATAAGGAGGCAGGCTCAGAGTGACGAGTAACCTGGGCCTAAATAGATCGCTAAGAAGCATCATAGTGTGTTCCTTGGTTACGCTGTTTTGTGAAGCTCAAAAAGTTTGGGGTGCGCGTGCGTCCATGTGCGTACGCAATCATAGGTGTTCTAGTAAAACGGATATGAGGTAGGATTTCCCATACCTTCAATGATTTCATGTCCTGCAGGAACATAATGTTCCGGGATCAGGTTTTTATTCTGCCTTCTGTGCCACATGCTCAACATGCCTGTGACTTTACAGCCGAGACTTGCTCAGGGGGAGCCCATTCTCATCTTCTGGGAGGTTCTGCTAATCTTTAAAAGACAAGGACATAGGAAGATGATCCTATAACAACGACTGTGACCACGATTAAAGGCTTACTGTTTACCACGCGTGCTTCTGCGGGCTTTGCCTGCATTTGCTTTTTCACTCTGCCCAATATCCCTGTGGGGTAGGCACCATGATTTCTGCATTTGCAGATGAAGAGGCTGAGGCTCAAGAGGATTTATGACTCGCCAAGTTACCAAACACGGAGTGTCGTCCAGGTAGCCAGTCCAGGCCCCCCGGCTCTGCAGCCACTCTGCAATGCTGATTCTGAGCCTGACCGTTTCATCACTGGTGGCTCCCTGAGAACCTTGACTCGGCCCCCTTCCTCAGTTCACTTGGGAAACATATTCATGTGTGTGTATTTCTCTCCTTCCCTCTCCCACCCCCCCTCTCTGTTTTAGTTTTTATTATTTTGAAAAGTGCATAGAACGATAAAAACTTTAAAAGTAGGAAAAAGCTTACGGAACACATAAGGACACAGAGAAAGAAAATATCTGTGTACAACAGTGCAACGCATTTGTGTTTTAAGTCGTGGTGTTGCCAAAGAGTCCAAAAGTTTAAAAGAAAGAAAAACAAACAAACAAACAAACAAACAAACAGACAGACAAAAAAAAAAAACCAAACCACCATGGAAAAGTTTATGAAGTGAAAACACTTACAGTAAGCTAAGGTTAATGTATTATTGAAGAAAGAAATTTCTAAAGGTAAATGTCGTGCGGCCTAAGTGTCCAGGGTTTATGAAAACCTACAGTAAGTAATGTCCTAGGCCTTCACATTCACTCACCACTCACCGCCAACTCACAGACTCACCCAGAGCAACCTCCCGCCCGCCCTGCAAGCTCCATTCACCGTAAGTGCCCTGGCCTGGGTGTCCCACTGCACAGAAACCTATTAGACTGCATTTCTTCCCATTACTATCAGTAGTTGTACATTTCTTAGGACTGTAGGCCTACGATACACCTCCAGGCATAGTTAGGGGTTGGGAAGAGGAGGGAAGAGGCCATTCTTCATTTATTAATTGGGTAGCATGGGGACAGGGGAGGCAGTTTCCTCCTTCTCCTCCTCGGCCCCCTTCTCTCTTGTTTCGCTTCTCCCTCTCTTGTTTTTCTTTATTCCTCTCCCAGTTCCCCCTTCCATCGTCTCGATGGATTTGGATGAGACGTAGACATTTTCTACGTCAGGCCTTAATCATACCGAGGGAGCAGGAGAAAAGTAAGCCGCCTACCATGACACAATGGAATGGAAGTTTGTCAGCCATTGACTGCTGTGGCATTCCGACATTTAGTGTCTTCAGGACATTCTATATTTCTGCTATCCCACTAGAATATATCGCCTCGATCACTACTGTGTGGCCACATCCCAGCTGTTTCGTGAGCCACCCTCAATGTTCGTGACAATGTAGTGTGGGGACTCCCTCCGTCTGGTGCCTTAAACTCGCACATTTGGGGTTTTGTATCAGGATAGCAAAGCGATCGCCTTTAAATAACCTGGCTGGCCATGGTGGCTCATGCCCGTGATCCCCGCAACTTGGGAGGCAGAGACGGGAGCGTGACTTGAGCCCAGCAGCTGGAGACCAGCCTGGGTAACACGATGAGACCTCATCTCTACCAACAAAAAAAAAAAAAAAAAAAAAAAGAAAAAAGAAAAATTATGGCGGGTGTGGCAGCATTTGCCTATAGTCCCAGCTACTCAGAAGGCTGAGGCAGAGAGGATCACTTAAGCCCTGGATTTGGAGCTTGCTGTGAGCTACAATCAGGCCAAGGCGGCCTGGGAGAGGACAGAGTGAAAGAAATCCTGTCTCAAAAAAAAAAAAAAAAAAAAAAAAAAAGAAAGAAAGAAAAGAAAAGAAAAGAAAGAAAACAAGACCGATAACACAACACAACTTAGAAGACTTGGTGTTACCGAAAGCTCGGCCACCTGCCCACGAGGCCGAATAACGAGGACAAGCTGTTTGAGGAGGAAGGAAAGAGAGAGTCTATTTTGCCGGTAAAGGAGAAAATAGGGTAGACCTTCCCATCTCAAGCCTCCGAATTTCCCCGAACACAGGGCTAGGCAGAAATACAGAGCTTTTAATGAGGGGGGGAGGGGTTCTCAGCTTTAGCGATGATTGTGGTTAATTATTTCAATCGTCCAGGCTCTGCCAAAAACAAAGCCTGTGAACTCTGCCGGCCGCCCACCTGGGGGGGGGCGGGGCAGGGGACCACTTGGGAGTTTTAAGAAAAGATTTAACCTGCCTTGGGGACATAGGCCAGACTACAAGCTCCCAAAAGTGGTGGTGGTGGTGGTGGTGGTGGTGATGGGGAGCGTAAAACGACAGAACGTCTTTCTGTCCTTTATTGGTTTCTCCTTTTTCCCCCCTAGGTGCCAAAAGACCTGAGACTGATGCCGAAAAGAAATAGGTACAGGCGCCCACGTGCACACACAAAGATATACGATCGAATACATCGTGTTGACAGTGGGGGAAACTGGAAGATGATGGGGAAGTATCACGAGCAACTTTGTATTTCTTCCAGGACAGGAAAATGGACACGAAGAGAAAAATTCATCGTTCTCGGCGTAGGATAAAAAGCCACATCTTGTTATATAATATAATTCATTCTGTGATTTAAGTTTTTATACGACATGATATTCGATAAGCCTAAAAAACAAGATAAAAGAGAAACAAACAAAAGGGAAAAAATAAAAATAAAAAAGACGACGGGCAGAGGCCTACGGTCCCGGGAGGAGGCAGAGAGCGGGAGGAGGGGCGCCTCCCGCAGACAACAGGGCGGGTGGGCGGAGACCCGCTAGAGGCTAGGGCTGCCCCGGGCGGGCCCAGAGCTGCGGGCCCGGGAAGAAGAGGGTGGGACCGTCCGGACCGTGCTCTCCTCCCCGCCCTCCACACCTCCCGGGAGTCAGCTCTTAAACTCCCAACGTCACCTGACTTTCCAGATCCCGAGGTCTGATCAAAGTGGCCGCAAGGTGACACCCAGCAACCGCTGCCGGTGTCATCCTGAAAAGAACGGACCCTATGACTGACGGGGGTGGGGCGGGGTGGGGGTGGGGCGCACAGTGGGTGGCCCGGCCAGCTCCCCTTCCGCCTCGGAGCGGATCGGATCATCTGGAACTTTATCCAGAGAGGAGAGAGTGCCCCTGGGTGTGTGCTAGAAGCCGGAGGGTTGGGGCAGGGACCTACCCAAGAGAGAAGTAGAGTACAGGGAGTTTCAGAGTTGACCCACTCACGATCTCGCCCTGGTCAATACAAGAGTGGCAATATCTGTCACCGTGGAATGAACACTTGGTACCGAAGACCTTTGTCTATGCTGGCCCCCCTATGCCTAGGGGGGGCATGTGGCCAGAATCTGACATCCTAAACGTCTTCGTAGAAAGAATTTGGGGGCGGGGGTGGGGGAGAGAGACAGAAATAGAAAAGAAAGGGGGAAAGAAATGGCTGCCACAAAACTATCAGAACAGATAAGCGACCGATAGGGCCTATCTGGTTAAGTTCTTTCCCTACCCAGAGAACGGTGGACACAGAGAGTCAGGGATAGAATTTCACGCTCGGCACTGTCTCTCGTGGCAGCGGGAAGGTGGAGGGTGGCTGAGGGTTCTATGCTCCTTTATCACACACCGTCAGGTAGGTCAGGTAAAATTGAGGACAGATTTCCAGTGTTTCGAGAAAGGAAGAGCACTCGTGCAGGCCATCTATCTGTACGTGGGAGAGTGTCCCCGAAAAGTGGCTTTCAGTGCCGGGATGTGCCTAGGCCAAGAAGGTTACACGATCCTGAGTGAGAATGGTCCGTCCCATAGAGTCAGTCGGTAGGAGGCCACCGGTCGAGACGGAACTGCCCCCCCTCCCACCCGCCCCCGCCCCACAGAGCAGACAGACTCAGAATGGAGTCACTCGGTGCCAGTGCCCTGCCCGGGTGCCCCATCATTCAACCGAACTGGGAAACAGGTGGGCTTTCCGACCCTCGGGAGGGAGCTTCACGGCGGGCGGACAGATCAGAAGGGGCCCGGCTCCCTTGAGCGGGCAGGCTGGGGACGGTCGGTGGGGTCTCTTGACAGGAGGCACCACGGAACCCTTGAGGCAATGTCGGGGGGCACCTATGTTGCGGTCCAAAGCTAGCGTCTGAGAAGTCGTCCCGAAAGCATGATGGCGTCAACAAGTCCCCTCCGTTCAAGAAACGAGATTCATTTCTAGAGGAGGGCCACCCACGCGGGAGAACCGTAGGCTTCCTGTGGACATTCTCTTCAAAAGGCAATTCACTCAGCGGAGTGAAAATCGGAAAAATCGCTGTCCTCTGACGCAGCTGCAGAGAAAAGATGGCACCAAAATCAATGAAACACACACATACACACACAAACACACCTCCTCCCATCTGAACGAGCACTCCGGACGGTCACATAGGGAGAGCGACGGGCTCTCTTCCCACCCTGTGGTTCTCTACCTTTCGTTGCGGTTTTTTCCCTCAGTGGATAGAGGAGGAGACACAGGGGGCTCAGCCGGCATGCGAGTGGGTTTATCATCCTCTGTGAGTATCAACACGCGACACCACCTAAGTGAAGGAACACACCGGTGTTTCATGTCATGTGGCTCAATGCCTGGCAGATACGAGCCTTTGCAGGCCTCCTCGTGATCGACAGGACGTCGCCTTGGACACGGACACATCTTGTCCCTCCCTCCCGAGGCGATAGGCGGTTCCGTACCTCCTCGGGGCCAGGGCACAGTCTGCCTAGGCACCTACAACACGTGTGGCAACAGCCTCGATGGCTCTGCCATGAGAACGAACTCCCGTGGCACGGGGGTGGGGCGAGGGGGGGGGGGTCGGGTGCTGAAGAATTCAGCTGAGTGAAGGAATGCCACGGGATTCAGAGTGCCATCGGTGGGCTGAGAGGCGAGCAGGGCGGGCTTTGAAAGGGTAACATTCTCCCTGCCTTCCGTCTGTCTGTGAATACAGAACGTACACGCCAGGCGGGGTGGCTCACGCCTGTAATCCTAGCACTCTGGGAGGTAGAGGCGGGTGGATCGCTCAAGGTCGGGAGTTCGAGACCAGCCTGAGCAAGAGCGAGACCCCCATCTCTACTAAAAATAGAAAGAAACTATATATCTAAAAATATATACAGAAACAGTATCTAAAAATATATACAGAAAAATATTAGCCGGGCACGGTGGCGCATGCCTGTAGTCCCAGGTACTCGGGAGGCTGGGGCAGTAGGATCGCTTGAGCCCAGGAGTTTGAGGTTGCTGTGAGCTAGGCTGACGCCACGGCACTCTAGTCTGGGCAACAGAGTGAGACTCTGTTTAAAAAAAAAAAAAAAAAAAAAATATATATATATATATATATATATATACACACACACACACACACACACACACACGTATATCCAATTAGCTGGGCATGCTGGCACATGCCTGTAATCCCAGCTACTCGGGAGGCTGAGGCAGTCTGATCGCTTGAGCCCAGGAGTTTGAGATTGCTGTGAGCTAGGCTGACGCCATGGCACTCTAGCCAGGGCAACAGAACGAGAGACTCTGTCAGAAAGAAAAGAAGAGCGAGAGCGAGAGAGCGAGAGAAAGAAAGAAAGGAAGGGAGAGAAAGGAAAGAGAAGGAAGGGGGGGAGAGAGAGAGAGAGAGAGAGAGAGAGAGAGGAGAAAACTATTAAAAAATTCGGGACCAGATCCATCGGTCGGTACTCAGAAGCGTGACGATCGGGTGTTCCCGAGCACGTGTGAGATGTGTCTTCTCCCTGACGCCGCGTTTCCTC
>NW_027183161.1:47500-52500 GCF_041146395.1 Eulemur rufifrons | reverse complement strand
CCTAACCTTTGATCCTTAAACCTAACCCCTAACACTTACTTTAACCCCAAACCCTAACCCTAATCCTAAGCATTAAACCTAACCCTATCTCTTAACTCTAACGCTAGCCCTTACCCTAACGTCTAGATCTATCCCTAAATCGAACCTACCGCCTAATCCTAACCTTAAGCCCTAATGCTAACTCTAACCCTGAACCCTAAACCTACCCGTAACCTTAACACTAACCCTATCCGTCAACCTTAACCCTGACCCTAAACATTACCCGCACCAAAGCATTTAACCCTGACCCTACCCCTAATCCTTAATGATAAACCTAACACTAAACCCTAACCCTAAGCCCAACACTTATCCCTAATCCTATCCCTTAACCCTAAACCTAATGCTAACCCCTAAACTAACCCTAACCGTGACCAGTAAACCTAACCCTAACCTCTAACACAAACCATAGCACTAAACTAACTAAAACTAACCCTATCCCTAAACCTAACCCTAAACCCTAACTCCTAACCTTAACCCTAAGCGTTAACTCTCACGCTAACCTTTAATCCTAACCCTAATCCTAATCTTCAACACTAAACCTAACACATAACCCTAACCCTGTACCATAACCTAACCCCTCATCTTAACCCTAATCGTAAACCTCAACCCTAAACCAAAGTGTAACGTTTAAACCTAAGAGTAACCTTTAACCCTAACCCTAATACCTAAGCCTAAGCCTCACCCTAACACTAAATTTCATCCTTAACCCTAACCATAATCCAACCCTAAATCTCATTCTCACACTTCTTGCTTTCTTAGAGTTTAGAAAGCCTGCCATCATCCCATGCCATGGGTGAAAGGAGGCTCTTCCACTGTGTCCTGCATGAAACCCACGGGCCCATACCCAGAGTATGATAGAGAGGGTCCCGGGTACAATCCCAGGCCCGTAAACTCCCCCCGCCCGCCTAATGCAGACAGGGCCCGTGCGCTAAACAAAAACAATACCTTTAACAGATAACCCTAACCCTGAACATAACACCCAACCCTGTTCCTATTTCTCCCCTTAACACGTAAACCTCCCCGTGCGCCTAACTTTAACCTCTTATCCTAACGTTAATGCATAACCCATTTCCTGAGAACAACCGCTATCCCATAATTCTAACCCTATCTCCTAGTCATCACTGTGACACCTAATCCCTAACCCTAATTCTAAACCGCTAACCCTAACCGTAACCCTACCTACAAACCCTAACACTGACAGTAACCCTTACTTCTAACCCCAACGCTATGCCTAACAAAAACCCTAACCCTTGACCCTAACCCTTCACCCTAACCCCTAAGCCTTACCCTAACCCTTAACCCTAATCCTAATCCTAACCATTAAACCTAACCCTAGCTCTTGAAGCTAACCCTAAACCTTACCTCACGACTAGACCTAACCCTGACACTAACCTAACACCTAACCCTAAGCAGAACCCCTAAAGCTAAGCCTGAACCCTATCCCTAACCCTAGCAGTAAACTTTAACCCTAAACCTAAGCCCAACCCGTAACCCTAATCCTATCCTTTTACCCTAAAACTAACCCCTAAACCTAACCCCTATACCTCACCCTAACTCTAACCCCAATCCTAATTCTAACCATACCCCTTCATAAAACACTAACTCCTAACCGCTAACCCTAACACTAACCAAAAACCCTAATCACTAATCCCTAACCCTAACGCTTAACCTTTACCCTAACCGTTAACCCTCACCCTAAATCTTAACACTGACCCTAACCTTAACCTTTAACTCTAAGCCTAACCCTTAACCCTACAGTAAGGAAGACCCTTAATGCTAATGGGATCCCTTTTCCGTAACCCTAACACTACAGCTAAAAATAACAGTAATCTTTCATCCTTAAACCTAACCCCTAACACTTACTTTAACCCCAAACCCTAACAATAATCCTAAGCATTAAACCTAACCCTATCTCTTAACCCTAACGCTAGCCCTTACCCGAACGCCTAGATCTAACCCTAAATCGAACCTACCGCCTAATCCTAACCTTAAGCCCTAATGCTAACTCTAACCCTGAACCCTAAACCTACCCGTAACCCTTAACACTAACCCTATCCGTGAACCTTAACCCTGACCCTAACCATTACCCGCACCCAGGCATTTAACCCTGACCCTACCCCTAGTCCTTAATGATAACCCTAACACTAAACCCTAACCCTAAGGCCAACACTTAACCGTAATCCTATCCCTTAACCCTAACCATAACCCTAACCCTAATGCTAACCCCTAAACGTAACCCTAACCGTCACCAGTAAACCTAAACCTAACCTCTAACACAAACCATAGCACATAACTCTAACCCTAAAACTAACCCTAACCCTAAACCTAACCCTAAACCCTAACTCTTAACCTTAACCCTAAGCGTTAACTCTCACGCTATCCTATAATCCTAACCCTAATCCTAATCTTCAACCCTACACCTTACACTTAACCCTAACCCTGTACCAAACCCTAACCCCTCATCTTAACCCTAACCGTAAACCTCAACCCTAAACCAAAGTGTAACCGTTAAACCTAAGAGTAACCTTTAACCCTAACCCTAATCCCTAACCCTAAGCCCTCACCCTAACACTAAACTTCATCCTTAACCCTAACCATAATCCAACCCTAAATCTCATTCTCAGACTTCTTGCTTTCTTAGAGTTTAGAAAGCCTGCAATCCTCCCATGCCATGCGTGAAAGGAGGCTCTACCACTGTGTCCTGCATGAATCCCACGGGCCCATACCCAGAGTATGATAGAGTGGGTTCCCGGGTAAAATCCTAGCCCCCTAATCTCCCCCCGCCCGCCTAATGCAGACAGGGCCCGTGCGCTAAGCATAAACAATACCTTTAACAGATAACCCTAACCCTGAACAATACACCCAACCCTGTTCCTCTTTCTCCCCTTAACATGTAAACCTTACCGTGTGCCTAACTTTAACCTCTTATCCTAACGTTAATGCATAACCCATTTCCTAAGAACAACCCCATCCCATGATTCTAACCCTATCTCCTAGTCATCACTGTGACACCTAATCCCTAACCCTAATTCTAAACCGCTAACCCTAACCGTAACCCTACCTACAACCCTGACACTGACAGTAACCCTTACTTCTAACCCCAACGCTATGCCTAACAAAAACCCTAACCCTTGACCCTAACCCTTCACCCTAACCCCTAAGCCTTACCCTAACCCTTAACCCTAATCCTAATCCTAACCCTTAAACCTAACCCTAGCTCTTAAAGCTAACCCTAAACCTTACCCTCACGACTAGACCTAACCCTGACACTGACCTAACACCTAACCCTAACCAGAACCCCTAAAGCTAACCCTGAACCCTATCCCTAACCCTAGCAGTAAACTTTTACCCTAAACCTAAGCCCAACCCGTAACCCTAATCCTATCCTTTTACCCTAAAACTAACCCCTAAACCTAACACCTAAACCACACCCTAACTCTAACCCCAATCCTAATTCTAACCATACCCCTTCATAAAACACTAACTCCTAAACGCTAACCCTAACACTAACCAAAAAGCCTAATCACTAATCCCTAACCCTAACGCTTAACCTTTACCCTAACTGTTAACCCTCACTCTAAATCTTAACACTGACCCTAACCTTAACCTTTAACTCTAAGCCTAATCCTTAATCCTACAGTAAGGAAGACCCTTAATGCTAATGGGATCCCTTATCCCTAACCCTAACACTACAGCTAAAAATAACCCTAACCTTTGATCCTGAAACCTAACCCCTAACACTTACTTTAACCCCAAACCCTAACCCTAATCCTAAGCATTAAACCTAACCCTATCTCTTAACCCTAACGCTAGCCCTTACCCTAACGCCTAGATCTAACCCTAAATCTAACCTACCAGCTAATCTAACCTTAAGCCCTAATGCTAACTCTAACCCTGAACCCTAAACCTGCCCGTAACCCTTAACACTAACCCTATCCGTGAACCTTAACCCTGACCCTAACCATTACCCGCACCCAAGCATTTAACCCTGACCCTAACCCTAATCCTTAATGCTAACCCTAACACTAAACCCTAACCCTAAGCCCAACACTTAACCCTAATCCTATCCCTTAACCCTAACCCTAACCCTAATGCTAACCCCTAAACGTAACCCTAACCGTCACCAGTAAACCTAACCCTAACCGCTAACACAAACCATAGCACATAACTCTAACCCTAAAACTAACACTAACCCTAAACCTAACCCTAAACCCTAACTCTTAACCTTAACCCTAAGCGTTAACTCTCACGCTAACCTTTAATCCTAACCCTAATCCTAATCTTCAACACTAAACCTAATACTTAACTCTAACGCTGTACCAAACCCTAACCCCTCATCTTAACCCTAACCGTAAACCTCAACCCTAAACAACAGTGGAACCGTTAAACCTAAGAGTAACCTTTAACCCTAACCCTAATCCCTAACCCTAAGCCCTCACCCTAACACTAAACTTCATCCTTAACCCTAACCATAATCCAACCCTAAATCTCATTCTCAGACTTCTTGCTTTCTTAGAGTTTAGAAAGCCTGCAATCCTCCCATGCCATGCGTGAAAGGAGGCTCTACCACTGTGTCCTGCATGAAACCCACAGGCCCATACCCATAGTATGATAGAGTGGGTTCCCGGGTACAATCCCAGCCCCCTAAACTCCCCCCGCCCGCCTAATGCAGACAGGGCCCGTGCGCTAAGCATAAACAATACCTTTAACAGATAACCCTAACCCTTAACATAACACCCAACCCTGTTCCTATTTCTCCCCTTAACACGTAAACCTCACCGTGCGCCTAACTTTAACCTCTTATCCTAACGTTAATGCATAACACATTTCCTGAGAACAACCCCTATCCCATAATTCTAACCCTATCTCCTAGTCATCACTGTGACACCTAATCCCTAACCCTAATTCTAAACCGCTAACCCTAACCGTAACCCTACCTACAACCCTAACACTGACAGTAA
>NW_027183161.1:27500-30000 GCF_041146395.1 Eulemur rufifrons | reverse complement strand
AAATCTAATTCTCAGACTTCTTGCTTTCTTAGAGTTTAGAAAGCCTGCAATCCAACCATGACATGCGTGAAAGGAGGCTCTACCACTGCGTCCTGCATGAAACCCACGGGCCCATACCCAGAGTATGATAGAGTGGGTTCCCGGGTACAATCCCAGCCCTCTAAACTCCCCCCGCCCGCCCAGTGCAGACAGGGCCCGTGCGCTAAACATAAACAATACCTTTAACAGATAACCCTAACCCTGAACATAACACCCAACCCTGTTCCTATTTCTCCCCTTAACACGTAAACCTCACCGTGCGCCTAACTTTAACCTCTTATCCTAACGTTAATGCATAACCCATTTCCTGAGAACAACCCCTATCCCATAATTCTAACCCTATCTCCTAGTCATCACTGTGACACCTAATCCCTAACCCTAATTCTAAACCGCTAACCCTAACCGTAACCCTACCTACAACCCTAACACTGACAGTAATCCTTACTTCTAACCCCAACGCCATGCCTAACAAAAACCCTAACCCTTGACCCTAACCCTTCACACTAACCCCTCAGCCCTACCCTAACCCTTAACCCTAATTCTAATCCTAACCATTAAACCTAACCCTAGCTCTTAAAGCTAACCCTAAACCTTACCCTCACGACTAGACCTAACCCTCACACTAACCTAACACCTGACCCTAACCAGAACACCTAAAGCTAACCCTGAACCCTATCCCTAACCCTAGCAGTAAACTTTAACCCTAAACCTAAGCCCAACCCGTAACCCTAATCCTATCCTTTTACCCTAAACCTAACCCCTATACCTCACCCTAACTCTAACCCCAATCCTAATTCTAACCATACCCCTTCATAAAACACTAACTCCTAACCGCTAACCCTAACACTAACCAAAAACCCTAATCACTAATCCCTAACCCTAACGCTTAACCTTTACCCTAACCGTTAACCCTCACCCTAAATCTTAACACTGACCCTAACCTGAACCTTTAACTCTAAGCCTAACCCTTAACCCTACAGTAAGGAAGACCCTTAATGCTAATGGGATCCCTTATCCCTAACCCTAACACTACAGCTAAAAATAACCCTAACCTTGGATCCTTAAACCTAACCCCTAACACTTACTTTAACCCCAAACCCTAACCCTAATCCTAAGCATTAAACCTAACCGTATCTCTGAACCCTAACGCTAGCCCTTACCCTAACGCCTAGATCTAACCCTAAATCGAACCTACCGCCTAATCCTAACCTTAAGCCCTAATGCTAACTCTAACCCTGAACCCTAAACCTACCCGTAACCCTTAACACTAACCCTATCCGTGAACCTTAACCCTGACCCTAACCATTACCCGCCCCCAAGCATTTAACCCTGACCCTACCCCTAATCCTTAATGATAACACTAACACTAAACCCTAACCCTAAGCCCAACACTTAACCCTAATCCTATCCCTTAACCCTAACCCTAACGCAAACCCCTAAACGTAACCCTAACCGTGACCAGTAAACCTAACCTTAACCTCTAACACAAACCATAGCACATAACTCTAACCCTAAAACTAAACCTAACCCCAACCCTAACCCTAAACCCTAACTCTTAATCTTAACCCTAAGCGTTAACTCTCACGCTAACCTTTAAACCTAACCCTAATCCTAATCTTCAACCCTAAACCTAACACTTAACCCTAACCCTGTACCAAACCCTAACCCCTGATCTTAACCCTAACCGTAAACCTCAACCCTAAACCAAAGTGTAGCCGTTAAACCTAAGAGTAACCTTTAACCCTAACCCTAATCCCTAACCCTAAGCCCTCACCCTAACACTAACCTTCATCCTTAACCCTAACCATAATCCTACCCCTAAATCTCATTCTCAGACTTCTTGCTTTCTTAGAGTTTAGAAAGCCTGCCATCCTCCCATGCCATGCGTGAAAGGAGGCTCTACCACTGTGTCCTGCAAGAAACCCACGGGCCCATACCCAGAGTATGATAGAGTGGGTTCCCGGGTACAATCCCAGCCCCCTAAACTCCCCCCGCCCGCCTAATGCAGACAGGGCCCGTGCGCTAAGCATAAACAATACCTTTAACAGATAACCCTAACCCTGAACATAACACCCAACCCTGTTCCTCTTTCTCCCCTTAACACGTAAACCTCACCGTGCGCCTAACATTAACCTCTTATCCTAACGTTAATGCATAACCCATTTCCTGAGAAAAACCCCTATCCCATAATAATAACCCTATCTCCTAGTCATCACTGTGACACCTAATCCCTAACCCTAATTCTAAACCGCTAACCCTAACCGTAACCCTACCTACAACCCTAACACTGACAGTAACCCTTACTTCTAAACACAACGCTATGCCTAACAAAAACCCTAACCCTTGACCCTAAGCCTTCACCCTAACCCCTAAGCCTTACCCTAACCCTTAACCCTAATCCTAATCCTAACCATTAAACCTAACCCTAGCTCTTAAAGCTAACCCTAAACCTTACCCTCAC
>NW_027183161.1:0-7500 GCF_041146395.1 Eulemur rufifrons | reverse complement strand
CCGTTAAACCTAAGAGTAACCTTTAACCCTAACCCTAATCCCTAAACCTAAGCCCTCACCCTAACACTAAACTTCATCCTTAACCCTAACCAGAATCCTAACCCTAAATCTAATTCTCAGACTTCTTGCTTTCTTAGAGTTTAGAAAGCCTGCAATCCTCCCATGCCATGCGTGAAAGGAGGCTCTACCACTGTGTCCAGCATGAAACCCACGGGCCCATACCCAGAGTATGATAGAGTGGGTTCCCGGGTACAATCCCAGCCCCCTAAACTCCCCCCGCCCGCCTAATGCAGACAGGGCCCGTGCGCTAAGCATAAACACTACCTTTAACAGATAACCCTAACCCTGAACATAACACCCAACCCTGTTCCTATTTCTCCCCTTAACACGTAAACCTCACCGTGGGCCTAACTTTAACCTCTTATCCTAACGTTAATGCATAAACCATTTCGTGAGAACAACCCCTATCCCATAATTCTAACCCTATCTCCTAGTCATCATTGTGACACCTAATCCCTAACCCTAATTCTAAACCGCTAACCCTAACCGTAACCCTACCTACAACCCTAACACTGACAGTAACCCTTACTTCTAACCCCAACGCTATGCCTAACAAGAACCGTAACCCTTCACCCTAACCCCTAAGCCTTACCCTAACCCTTAACCCTAATCCTAATCCTAACCATTAAACCTAACCCTAGCTCTTAAAGGTAACCCTAAACCTTACCCTCACGACTAGACCTAACCCTGACACTAACCTAACACCTAACCCTAACCAGAACCCCTAAAGCTAACCCTGAACCCTATCGCTAACCCTAGCAGTAACTTTAACCCTAAACCTAAGCCCAACCCGAAACCCTAATCCTATCCTTTTACCCTAAAACTAACCCCTAAACCTAACCCCTATACCTCACCCTAACTCTAACCCCAATCCTAATTCTAACCATACCCCTTCATAAAACACTAACTCCTAACCGCTAACCCTAACACTAACCAAAAACCCTAATCACTAATCCCTAACCCTTACGCTTAACCTTTACCCTAACCGTTAACCCTCACCCTAAATCTTAATACTGACCCTAAACTTAACCTTTAACTCTAAGCCTAACCCTTAACCCTACAGTAAGGAAGACCCTTAATGCTAATGGGATCCCTTATCCCTAACCCTAACACTACAGCTAAAAATAACCCTAACCTTTGATCCTTAAACCTAACCCCTAACACTTACTTTAACCCCAAACCCTAACCCTAATCCTAAGCATTAAACCTAACCCTATCTCTTAACCCTAACGCTAGCCCTTACCCTAAGGCCTAGATCTAACCCGAAGTCTAACCTACCGCCTAATCCTAACCTAAGCCCTAATGCTAACTCTAACCCTGAACCCTAAACCTACCCGTAACCCTTAACACTAACCCTATCCGTGAACCTTAACCCTGACCCTAACCATTATCCGCACCCAAGCATTTAACCCTGACCCTAACCCTAATCCTTAATGCTAACCCTAACATTAAACCCTAACCCTAACCCAACACTTATCCCTAATCCTATCCCCTAACCCTAACCCTAACCATAACCCTAATGCTACCCCCTAAACGTAACCCTAACCGTGAACAGTAAACCTAACCCTAACCTCTAACACAAACCATAGCACATAACTCTAATCCTAATACTAACCGTAACTCTAACTCTAAACCCTAACTCTTAACCTTAACCCTAAGCATTAACTCTCACGCTAACCTTTAATCCTAACCCTAATCCTAATCTTCAACCGTAAACCTAACACTTAACCCTAACCCTGTACCAAACCCTAACCCCTCATCTTAACCCTAACCGTAAACCTCAACCCGAAACCAAAGTGTAACCGTTAAACCTAAGAGTAACCTTTAACCCTAACCCTAATACCTAACCCTAAGCCCTCACCCTAACACTAAACTTCATCCTTAACCCTAACCAGAATCCTAACCCTAAATCTAATTCTCAGACTTCTTGCTTTCTTAGAGTTTAGAAAGCCTGCAATCCTCCCATGCAATGCGTCAAAGGAGGCTCTACCACTGTGTCCTGCATGAAACCCACGGGCCCATACCCAGAGTATGATAGAGTGGGTTCCCGGGTACAATCCCAGCCCCCTAAACTCCCCCCGCCCGCCTAATGCAGACAGGGTCCGTGCGCTAAGCATAAACAATACCTTTAACAGATAACCCTAACCCTGAACGTAACACCCAACCCTGTTCCTATTTCTCCCCTTAACATGTAAACCTCACCGTGCGCCTAACTTTAACCTCTTATCCTAACGTTAATGCATAACGCATTTCCTGAGAACAACCCCTATCCAATAATTCTAACCCTATCTCCTAGTCATCACTGTGACACCTAATCCCTAACCCTAATTCTAAACCGCTAACCCTAACCGTAACCCTACCTACAACCCTAACACTGACAGTAACCCTTACTTCTAACCCCAACGCTATGCCTAATAAAAACCCTAACCCCTAAGCCTTACACTAACCCTTAACCCTAATCCTAATCCTAACCATTAAACCTAACCCTAGCTCTTAAAGCTAACCCTAAACCTTACCCTCACGACTAGACCTAACCCTGACACTAACCTAACACCTAACACTAACCAGAACCCCTAAAGCTAACCCTGAACCCTATCCCTAACCCTAGCATTAAACTTTAACCCTAAACCTAAGCCCAACCCGTAACCCTAATCCTATCCTTTTACCCTAAAACTAACCCCTAAACCTAACCCCTAACCTGACCCTAATTCTAACCCCAATCCTAATTCTAACCATACCCCTTCATAAAACACTAACTCCTAACCGCTAACCCTAACACTAACCAAAAACCCTAATCACTAATCCCTAACCCTAACGCTTAACCTTTACCCTAACCGTTAACCCTCACCCTAAATCTTAACACTGACCCTAACCTGAACCTTTAACTCTAAGCCTAACCCTTAACCCTACAGTAAGGAAGACCCTTAATGCTAATGGGATCCCTTATCCCTAACCCTAACTCTACAGCTAAAAATAACCCTAACCTTGGATCCTTAAACCTAACCCCTAACACTTACTTTAAACCCAAACCCTAACCCTAATCCTAAGCATTAAACCTAACCCTATCTCTTAACCCTAACGCTAGCCCTTACCCTAACGCCTAGATCTAACCCTAAATCTAACCTACCGCCTAATCCTAACCTTAAGCCCTAATGCTAACTCTAACCCTGAACCCTAAACCTACCCGTAACCCTTAACACTAACCCTATCCGTGAACCTTAACCCTGACCCTAACCATTACCCGCACCCAAGCATTTAACCCTGACCCTACCCCTAATCCTTAATGATAACCCTAACACTAAACCCTAACCCTAAGCCCAACACTTATCCCTAATCCTATCCCTTAACCCTAACCCTAACCCTAATGCTACCCCCAAACGTAACCCTAACCGTGACCAGTAAACCTAACCCTAACCTCTAACACAAACCATAGCACATAACTCTAACCCTAAAACTAACCCTAACCCTAACCCTAAACCCTAACTCTTAACCTTAACCCTAAGCGTTATCTCTCACGCTAACCTTTAATCCTAACCCTAATCCTAATCTTCAACCGTAAACCTAACACTTAACCCTAACCCTGTACCAAACCCTAACCCCTCATCTTAACCCTAACCGTAAACCTCAACCCTAAACCAAAGTGTAACCGTTAAACCTTAGAGTAACCTTTAACCCTAACCCTAATCCGTAACCCTAAGCCCACACCCTAACACTAAACTTCATCCTTAACCCTAACCAGAATCCTAACCCTAAATCTAATTCTCAGACTTCTTGCTTTCTTAGAGTTTAGAAAGCCTGCAATCCTCCCATGCCATGCGTGAAAGGAGGCTCTACCACTGTGTCCTGCATGAAACCCACGGGCCCATACCCAGAGTATGATAGAGTGGGTTCCCGGGTACAATCCCAGCCCCCTAAACTCCCCCCGCCCGCCTAATGGAGACAGGGCCGTTGCGCTAAGCATAAACAATACCTTTAACAGATAACCCTAACCCTGAACATAACACCCAACCCTGTTCCTATTTCTCCCCTTAACACGTAAACCTCACCGTGCGCCTAACTTTAACCTCTTATCCTAACGTTAATGCATAACCCATTTCCTGAGAACAACCCCTATCCCATAATTCTAACCCTATCTCCTAGTCATCACTGTGACACCTAATCCCTAACCCTAATTCTGAACCCCTAACCCTAACCGTAACCCTACCTACAACCCTAACACTGACAGTAACCCTTACTTCTAACCCCAACGCTATGCCTAACAAAAACCCTAACCCTTGACCCTAACCCTTCACCCTAACCCCTAAGCCTTACCCTAACCCTTAACCATAATCCTAATCCTAACCATTAAACCTAACCCTAGCTCTTAAAGATAACCCTAAACCTTACCCTCACGACTAGACCTAACCCTGACACTAACCTAACACCTAACCTAACCAGAACCCCTAAAGCTAACCCTGAACCCTATCCCTAACCCTAGCAGTAAACTTTAACCCTAAACCTAAGCCCAACCCGTAACCCTAGTCCTATCCTTTTACCCTAAAACTAAGTCCTAAACCTAACCCCTATACCTCACCCTAACTCTAACCCCAATCCTAATTCTAACCATACCCCTTCATAAAACACTAACTCCTAACCGCTAACCCTAACACTAACCAAAAACCCTAATCACTAATCCCTAACCCTAACGCTTAACCTTTACCCTAACCGTTAACACTCACCGTTAACCCTCACCCTAAATCTTAACACTGACCCTAACCTTAACCTTTAACTCTAAGCCTAACCCTTAACCCTACAGTAAGGAAGACCCTTAATGCTAATGGGATCCCTTATCCCTAACCCTAACACTACAGCTAAAAATAACCCTAAGCTTGGATCCTTAAACCTAACCCCTAACACTTACTTTAACCCCAAACCCTAACCCTAATCCTAAGCATTAAACCTAACCCTATCTCTTAACCCTAACGCTAGCCCTTACCCTAACGCCTAGATCTAACCCTAAATCTAACCTACCGCCTAATCCTAACCTTAAGCCCTAATGCTAACACTAACCCTGAACCCTAAACATACCCGTAACCCTTAACACTAACCCTATCCGTGAACCTTAACCCTGACCCTAAACATTACCGGCACCCAAGCATTTAACCCTGATTCTAACCCTAATCCTTAATGATAAACCTAACACTAAGCCCTAACCCTAAGCCGAACACTTAACCCTAATCCTATCCCTTAACCCTAACCCTAACCCTAATGCTACCCCCTAAACGTAACCCTAACCGTGACCAGTAAACCTAACCCTCACCTCTAACACAAACCATAGCACATAACTCTAACCCTAAAACTAACCCTAACCCTAACCCTAAACCCTAACCCTTAACCTTAACCCTAAGCGTTAACTCTCACGCTAACCTTTAATCCTAACCCTAATCCTAATCTTCAACCCTAAACCTAACACTTAACCCTAACCCTGTACCAAACCCTAACCCCTCATCTTAACCCTAACCGTAAACCTAAACCCTAAACCAAAGTGTAACCGATAAACCTAAGAGTAACCTTTAACCCTAACCCTAATCCCTAACCCTAAGCCCTCACCCTAACACTAAACTTCATCCTTAACCCTAACCAGAATCCTAACCCTAAATCTAATTCTCAGACTTCTTGCTTTCTTAGAGTTTAGAAAGCCTGCAATCCTCCCATGCCATGCGTGAAAGGAGGCTCTACCACTGTGTCCTGCATGAAACCCACGGGCCCATACCCAGAGTATGATAGAGTGGGTTCCCGGGTACAATCCCAAACCCCTAAACTCCCCCCGCCCGCCTAATGCCGACAGGGCCCGTGCGCTAAGCATAAACAATACCTTTAACAGATAACCCTAACCCTGAACATAACACCCAACTCTGTTCCTATTTCTCCCCTTAACACGTAAACCTCACCGTGCGCCTAACTTTAACCTCTTATCCTAACGGGAATGCATAACCCATTTCCTGAGAACAACCCCTATCCCATAATTCTAACCCTATCTCCTAGTCATAACTGTGACACCTAATCCCTAACCCTAATTCTAAACCGCTAACCCTAACCGTAACCCTACCTACAACCCTAACACTGACAGTAACCCTTATTCTAAACCCAACGCTATGCCTAACAAAAACCCTAACCCTTGACCCTAACCCTTGACCCTAACCCCTAAGCCTTACCCTAACCCTTAACCCTAATCCTAATCCTAACCATTAAACCTAACCCTAGCTCTTAAAGCTAACCCTAAACCTTACCCTCACGACTAGACCTAACCCTGACACTAACATAACACCTAACCCTAACCAGAACCCCTAAAGCTAACCCTGAACCCTTTTCCTAACCCCAGCAGTAAACTTTAACCCTAAACCTAAGCCCAACCCGTAACCATAATCCTATCCTTTTACCCTAAAACTAACCCCTAAAACTAACCCGTATACCTCACCCTAACTCTAACAACAATCCTAATTCTAACCATACCCCTTCATAAAACACTAACTCCTAACCACTAACCCTAACACTAACCAAAAACCCTAATCACTAATCCCTAACCCTAACGCTTAACCTTTACCCAAACCGTTAACCCTCACCCTAAATCTTAACACTGACCCTAACCTTAACCTTGAACTCTAAGCCTAACCCTTAACCCTACAGTAAGGAAGACCCTTAATGCTAATGGGATCCCTTATCCCTAACCCTAACACTACAGCTAAAAATAACCCTAACCTTGGATCCTTAAACCTAACCCCTAACACTTACTTTAACCCCAAACCCTAACCCTAATCCTAAGCATTAAACCTAACCCTATCTCTTAACCCTAACGCTAGCCCTTACCCTAACGCCTAGATCTAACCCTAAATCTAACCTACCGCCTAATCCTAACCTTAAGCCCTAATGCTAACACTAACCCTGAACTCTAAACCTACCTGTAACCCTTAACACTAACCCTATCCGTGAACCTTAACCCTGACCCTAACCATTACACGCACCCAAACATTTAACCCTGACCCTAACCCTAATCTTTAATGCTAACCCTAACACTAAACCCTAACCCTAAGCCCAACACTTATCCCTAATCCTATCCCTTAACCCTAACCCTAACCCTAATGCTAACCCCTAAACGTAACCCTAACCGTTACCAGTAAACCTAACCCTAACCTCTAACACAAACCATAGCACATAACTCTAACCCTAAAAGTAACCCTAACCCTAACCCTAACCCTAAACCCTAACCCCTAACCCCAACCCTAACCCTAACCCTAACCCCTAACCCTAACCCCTAACCCTAACCCTAACCCTAACCCCTAACCCTAACACCAAACCCTAAACCTAACCCTAACCCTAAACCCTAACCCTAACCCTAAACCCTAACCCTAACCCTACCCCAACCCTAACCCCTAACCCTAACCCCTAACCCTAACCCTAACC